>NC_000078.6:107228443-107365943 GCF_000001635.26 Mus musculus
AAGAGCTTCCTGCACATACAACTGGGCCAAGTGGACACTGTCACATAAGATACTGTGTGTGATGGATCAAGACCACTGACGGCACCTTCCAGCTTCCAGCCTCCTGTTACTGAGCAGCTGGCCAGTTTCTTTTGACGCACACCTGTTCTCTTGTTTAGCTCTTGGTGAGCAACCTGCACCCAGTGAGAAGAAGCCCCTGCATTCCTCACACTTTAGCAAGATGCAGTGGCTGACTCTCTAAGGATGGAAAAGGCTGTGTTCCTGTAAACATCTGCCTGCTTCCGGCCTGCAGCTTCCTCATTCCTCCTTGAGAACCCTTCTCTGACCTGAGCTTCTTCATATCTCCAGTCAAGAGTTTAGACCCATAGCAAACTTCTGCTGTATCTCCCCTTTAGAGGATTCCATTGCTATGGAAATGCTGATGTGTGTTTGTGTGTGTGTGTGTGTGTGTGTGTGTATGTATGTGTGTATCTTACCTGCAGTGTCATTTTATCTTGAAGTCCATTGTTGTCACCTACCAGCAATATTTCCTTTGACAAAGTCTCTTCTAGCCTCCATTTCTTGACCAACATATGGAGTTACAGCGTGGAGCCCTATAGGTGGGCAATGCTGGCCAGACACAGGCCAGTCTGAGGTATTACACCCAGAGGCATTTAGCAATATCTAGAATGTTCTTTCATATCATTGTTCAATATCAATGTTCTTTCAAACATTGATAGGCATGAGGCTGGTACTGCTGTTTACTAAGCAGAGACCAGGGAGGCTGTTAAGCATCCTCTAGGGTGCAGAAGAGCTCCCTGTGACTAGAACATTATAAATGTGGTTCTCAACTTTCCCAATGCTGTGACCCTTTAATACAGCTCCTCATGTTGTGGTGACCCCCAAAGATAAAATTATTTCCATTGGCGCTTCATAACTGTAATTTTGCTATTGTTGTGAACTACAGTGTAAACACCTGTGTTTTCTGATGGTCTTAGGTTACTCCCATGAAATGATCCTTCAACCCTCAAAGGGGTCGTAACCCACAAGCTGAGAACCACTATTCTATACCCAAAGGGGTGGAGAGATGGCTTATGTGGTATCATTTTTACTTCACAAGCATGAAGACCCATTTTCCATGCCAAAGACACATATTAAAAAGTAGAGCTGGGGAGGCAGAGGGAGACAGGAGGGTCCCTGGGGCTTGGGGACCAACCTCATAGTCTACTTGGTGACTTCCAGGCCAGTAAGAGACCCTGTCTTAAAATACAAGCTATATGGCCTCTGAGGAATGACAAACAGGTTTGTACCCCCACATACACACAACATGCATTCTCATACCTGCACACATATGCACTAAATATGTATATGCATGTATAGACATGTGCACACACACATACACACATAAACACACATGTCCACACAAGAAAATGATCTAAATAGAAACCTCTGTTATTGCCCAGAAAGAGGAAACCCAGTGTCAATGGGTACTTTTGGTGAAAGCTTAAAAAATATTTTACCAACCAAAGAAAATCCATTCATAACAACCCCCGAGGTGATGTTTTTCTCATCTGAACACTATATCCTACGTTCTTTTTCACAGAGTACACATCGAAGATAATTACATATTTCAATATTATAAGTATGTGTTTAAATAGAATGCATATTTAATAATATATGCTTTCTATATTATAAATATGTATTTTGCATAAACATATACACTTATGAAATGATTACACATCCAGCAAAGGAGACTAAGGAAGACATGGGTGAGAAGAGAAGAGGAAGGCCTGTGGGAAACTGAAGGGTGAGCAGCAGGCGGCTGAGGAACAGGAGACAATCCTTCTGGTCACCTACAGGAAGATTCGTGGCTGTGTGCCAGACCTGCTGGGTTACCTTGGAGCATTTTCTCAGTGCCTGCTCTCCTGTCTGCAGCCACCAGCATCTTCCCGCCAGGACTTACCTCTAAGATTATCTGTGCTTCAGCAAACTCCAAGGCCTTGAAAGCTCAAGGACCAACAACCCCACATGTTGAATCCCATCTGATGTCAGGCTGAACTTTGTGCAATGGACAGGGGAAACTCACACTGAAAATGGCAGGAAAGGCAGTAGGCAGTACGCCCTGACTGTTCCCACAAGGCTCCACCCCTCTCCTTGTTTCTCATCTGCCTTGCCTCCCATCAATGTGAGACTGTAAAGATAGGTCTAGAGTTAGGATGTGGTTAAAAAAAAACTATAGGATGGGGACAGGCGTTGGTCAGTTCGGATCTTCACCAGACACTAGCTTAGCAGTGACGTGCCCTGTGAAGGAGGAGCTGATGCAGAGCTTGCCAGAACCGTGCTCACCATTGCTGTTGCCACTGCTGAACACTGGGAAGAGAATTGTACCTTCTACCGACCCCATGTAGCATCTGCACCACTGGGAAGCTGGATAATGTACAAGCATGGCAAGTCGCAACCACTGGAGCCTCCTTCCACCAGCATGTCTGGCTACTGTCTCCTTTTCCTCCACTTCCTCCTCCTCTTCCTGTTCCTCCTCTTCCCCTCTATTCCTCCTCTTCCTGTTCCTCCTCTTCCCCTCTATTCCTCCTCTTCCTCCTCCTCTTCTCCCTCCTCTTCCTCTTCTTCTTCCTCCTCTTCTTCTTCCTCTTCCTCCTCTTCTTCCTCTTCCTTCTCATTTCCCACTTCCATTTTCCCTCACTCTCACCCCATTTCTTCCCTCTCCCCTTCCTCTCTTCCTCTTCCTTTACCTCCCCTGCATCATTCCTCCTCCCTCTTTCTCCTCCACTTCTCCTTTTCCTCCTTTCTTGACTCCTCCTCCTCTCCTTCCTGTTTCCTCCTTTCTTCTCTCTCTTCCTCTTCCACCTTTCTCCTATCTCCTTTCCCCTTGTATTTCCTCTATTCTTAATTTAGGGAGTGGGGGGATAGTTTCAATAATTAGTGAGAGTAATAAGTAATAAACTTATTAGGTAGTTCAAGCTCATCTCAAACTGGTAATCCTCCTGCCTCATTCCTGAGTGTAAGGTTACATGCCCTACTGCTGATGCAAACTGCTCTGCTCTGAAAGGAGCTGCAATTTTGCCTGAGTTTCAGGGCTAATTTGACAGTCTTATTCCTCTTACTTTGGACTAGAGCACAAAAATTTAAATCAATTACTCATAAACATTTATGATGTGATTAATTTAATTTTCCTTAAACAAAGGGGGTATATTAAAAGAATCAGCCTGTTTCTTCCCACACTGCAGTGACAAGATTAAAAATTAAATTTGTACATACTTCATTTCTACATAATAAAGCCTTTTTGCAAAAAGGGAAAAAAAAGTAACACAGTTCATCTAATTAAACCAAAGAAAATCGCCTGCAGGAATGTTAGAGTATTACAGTCACAGCCATTACCAGAGCCAGCCCAGCAGTCCCTCAGCCTAGCAGCCCCTCAGCCCTGCTCCTGGCAGAAAGGCCCACTCAGCTTCCAGTGGGTGTGAACTGTGCATGTGACTTCAGGAAAGCCTGGGCCTTTCCCTGCATCAGTCCACAAGGGTAGGAAAAAATGATTCAAAGATCTTCTTTGGCAGTTACCTATTTATTGAGGATTTTTCTTTAAAGAAAGGAGAGCAGAAGGCAGGGGTTTAGAGCACAGGCTGCTCTCGGAAAGGACCTAGTTTCTGCTCCCAGCACTCGGAAAGGACCTAGTCTCTGCTCCCAGCACCCACATAGCAGCTCAGAACCTTCTATAACTTCTATAACTCCAGTTCCAGGGGACCGGGAGCCTTTTTCTGACCCCTGAGGGCATTACACACACACGGTATGCAGACATAGTGCAGGCAAACACACTCATACCCATAAGATAAAAATAGGTAATTCCTTAAAGAAATAATTAAAAAAAGGATTAAAAGCAAAAAAATAAAAAAATAAAAAGTAGTGTCAAAATAAAATAAAGTAACAGGACCGTGCAGGAAGTGAATGTGCCTATCTTTTTATCATAAATATTAAAATCATTGGCATACACGTTTTTTGAGTATGTCCTTAAAGTGTGTTTTCCTGGAGTCTGTACGGACACTGCTCACACAGACCCGGTGTGGTCTCAGCTTTCTCTGGAATGATAGGATCCAGATACATCTAGAAGTCCCTCCCAGCTCCACTGAGCACAGCCTAGGATTAAGTAAGGACTTCCGTGAGCTTCTCTTGTGGGGACAAAGGCCATCTCAATATAGGCTCCATCTTTTCATGGACTGTGTTGTCTTCTAAGCCTCTAATCTGGTTCTTTAGGGCATTTGGAAAGGATAACAGGAAAAGGCTGATGAAAGCATTGGCCACTTCCCTAGTCTGGTGAAGCCGCCTTTTAGGTCATGACAACACTGCATGACAAAAGTCCAGCAAATGTTCTCTGGGTAAGGACTTCCCAGTGACTCTTTGACTAGTGCCACAGACCCTGCTTAGTCAGGTGGTATCTGCACATCTGGGTTCTTCTGCCAGGTCAGAATGTGACCTAGGACGCTGGTAACATTCCATGCTGATAGTTCGCAGTCTGACAGGAGGGCTTCCCAGCTTTCTGTGTGAGCTCTCCAACATGTCCTCATCTGATCCTAGCGACATCCTTGGGGAATGTTCAGAAAGGCCAAAGCTATTTATCTGAAATCCTGAAATCCAGAAGGTTCGGAAAGCTGGATGTTCATCCATACATCTGGTGCAAACTCCTGGGGCCTCAGAATCAGAGAGGAGCAAATGGCGTGTTATTTATAATCTCTCTTTATCCCTCAGACTGGAAGCAAGTATGGGTGTGGGGGTGGAGATATTAATGAGTTTCACTTGGGGGTGATCATGGCAGCACACAGTATAGTAATGTTCATAGCTTGCCTGTATTAGTTATAGATCGCAGGGGTAGCAGTCCCTCCTCCCCAGTGCATAATGGCTTAAATCTACATACATTGAGTAGTCTGTCTTGCATAGGTAATCTGAGCCTGTTCCAGCTGGGTCCTCTGCCTAGGGATCCCTTAAGAGTCTGAAGTCAAGCATGGGGTGTTCGGCCTGTGTATCTCTAGGTGACCATACAGTCGCAAGCACAAGCCCAGGACAACACCTCCCAATATTGTTGGAGCAGTTGTCAGGATTCCCAGTGGCTATTGAGCCAATGGTCTCTATGGCTTACTTGTTGGCCAGAGACTAACCTCATGATTTTCTAGTTGATTCTATCTATCACAACCAACATGGATGAAGGAGCAAAGGGAAATATCAACGAAATGGAAGCTATCGTCTTCTTAACCAGGTCATGTGACATCCTCTGAGCTTTCTCTTATTCCTTATTGGCTGAGAGCTAGTAGATATTGCTCATATCCAAAGTGAGAGGTTTCAAGAGGCACAAACAACGGAAGGCTTTGGGGTCGTGCTAGAAGCTGCCAGCTGTATGATAATTTCAAATCTGGGCCCTCTCATGCTCTGATAGACAAATATTATTACCCTTGATGCACAAGAAAGTGGGGGTGAGTCCTGTGCTGTCAATATTTTCAATATTTTCATCTTCTGAGTCTCAATATCATAACTACTTGGCCTCAAGACCTCCTATCCACACATTCTTCTCCATGATGACCTCCCTCTTGATCCATCTTCCGAGTAGTCTGTGGTCGTCTAGGAGAAGAGACTTCTCTGAACCCTCATAAGCTGGGTGACCCTGGACCAGACACACAAGATGACGCTACCCTCAAGAGTATGTGGTCTGTTCATGTCAGGATATCACATGACCTTCCAGAACCTGCAGCCTACACACAGACTGCCTCAGCAGGCTTGAAATAGGTCAAAAGCCGGGCCGGAAAGGAAACAGAGTGACATTGGGGTTCTCCATGGCTTTCCCAGAATCCCCGGGAAGAGAGTTCAAGTACAGGACTGCCGTTAGGAGTCCAGTGAGAGCACCTCACAAACACAGAAGAGTGTTCTGAGCATAAAGGTTTTCATGCCACAGAAAGGGCTGTATACATAACAAAAACAGATTGGCAGGTGGTAAAGCTCTAGAAATTACATAGGCCAATGTTAATATGAGTAGAAGCTAGTGGGTTCTAAGACAGGCAAACACAATATTTAATAAGTGGATAAAAGGAATAAATTGTTTCCTTCGATACAGTCTCACAGAGATGCTAGCAAGTGAGGCAGATGAGGAGGTGGTGAGTGTTGCACTCACCACCCAGGGCTGGGCAGGTGTCAAGGGTGAAGGCAGGAGGGTGGGAGACTAGATAACAGCATGTTTCTTCCATGATACCCCGGAGAACCTTTAGGGCCATGCTTATCCTGGTAAACTATAATGGATGGAAAAAAAGTGAAGAAATAACAGAACTAAGGGTAGAGTGGGTGACACTCATCTGACTGGGATCTAAAGACCTGGCTGAGATTCACCAGCAAGGGCCCGAGATCCATGCCGGAGCTGAAATTATTGCTGTTTCTGAGAGTAAGGACTTCGTGATTCAGATTGTGTCGCCCGCATCACCACCTGGCCTCAATTTCCATACTCATACTCTGCGAGGACGAAGTGAGAATCTCCGAGGACCATTTCAATCCTGCAGAGGCTGAGCTGCTGGGGCTCATTTTCATAAGAGATTCCAAGGCTGGAGTTCACTCTGGCTGCCAATTAAGTGTTGTGTCACACATGCGTATGAGGTCACCTTGCTGACCTAAACAAGGGGACATGGGGGGACACATCAGCTCTGCCTGTGATAAAGGTCCACCACTTAATTGCCAGGATCCTTGTACTCTTGGGTCTGGTTCTTCCTTACGCATAGAAACCTTTCATTCCCCTCTGTCATTGCATTAAAACTAAGTGTTCTTCTGGGACTCTCTCTCTCTCTCTCTCTCTCTCTCTCTCTCTCTCTCTCTCCATCTCTCTGTCTTTTTCTCTGTGTTTCTGTCTCCCTCTGTCTCTCTCTCTTTCTCTCCATCAAAGGATGAGCTCTAACCTCAACACCTGTCATGTATATCTTGTTTCCCCCCTCCCTTTCTCACAAAAGAGCCTCCTGTTGTTTTTTGGACTGTATCTGAGCTGCTCACACAAACTCAAAATATGGATTATCCCTGACTGATGGCCCACACCAAATTTGTGTGTGATTCATTAGCCTTGTGTGAAAATATACACCCCAAACCTGAGTTCTTTGCGTCATATTGAACATTTTCACTGTTGTCTCTTACACTGTTGCTGCTGTGGCCCATCTGTCACTCAGTCTCTCCCCTGGTCTTTCTACTGGATCCTGATGCCAGGGCCACAGACCAGACTATATAAGATAAGACATTTGTACAGTCCCTTGCCTAAATTCTATGTTAAAATGGCTGAAAAGAACCTAGCTTAGGGAAATCACTTTTTTGGTTCACAGTTCAAAGGAATACAGTCATCACGGCAGGGGAGGCTAGTCTAAGCGAGATGCGGCTGGTCATGTTGTATTTATGGTCAGGAATCCGTGGGAGGGATGAATAGTGGTGACCAGATCACTTTCCTTGTTCTACTCAGCTTGGGACTCCAATCCATGGGATGCTGCTGCCCACGTGCATCATGGATTCTCCCATCCCAGCTAACCCACCTGGAAATTCTCTCGCAGGCTTGCCCAGAAGTCTGTCTCTTGTGTGATGTTAGGTCTTGTTACATTGGCAATCAATATCCAGCTACCACAGCAGTCATGACAACGTGCAACTCAGAGGACCTGCTGCAAGGAGGATATTTGAGTGATTATCCTAGCGGTCCAAGTGCGGGATCCACCTCTGTCCACATTTAAGTGATGTGGACACTTCTCAGAGATGTCAGTGGTAGCCAATGGACCAGGCTGGTGGAGGGGCAGACACAAGCTCACTTTTGCAACCCAGAGAACTTGGGCAATCACTGACTGCAGCTCAAGGGAGGACACTAACAAAGCAGAACCAGTCTTAGAATTCAGACAAGTCCAAGGCTTCTCTGTTCAGCACACCTCCCTGCCCCCTCTCTCTGGAAGGTCATTTCTGCGTGGTAAAAAGACAGTTTTCTTTACTGCTCCCTGTGCCAAGTCATTCCCAGGTCTGCATGGGAATGAACACCAGGCAAGATCAATTCAGAGATCTCCACTCTCAGACATGGCATGGCCAAACTATTTAAAGAAATTTCTCAACCCAAACCATGAATACTTACCTTGCCACGAGCTGTCTCTGAAAAACAAAGTCTAAGAAATGGGTCTTTTCACTTGAAAGGGAAAGGACTCTTCTAGAAATCCAGAAGCTTTCTAGGTCAATCCATGTGAGAAAAAAAAACCAACAAATATCCTAAAATTTTTGGAAATATGTCACCATATATTCATGTTAAGATCTTAAAATACATGTGGAAATTGATGACAAGCATAGCTACGTTGGTTGGTAGGAATTCCACTGTGACTTTAGGTAGACTACATATGTGGGAACAAAAGAAAGAACGAGAAAGGAAGATGTCAGAGAACATATTGCTTCAGGGGACTCTGTGATGGAGCATGAGGTAGAGTGTGCCTACAGTGATCTACTGGGAAAGCTATAACACAGTAGAGTCAAGATCTCAGTAGATGAATAGAAATCATGTGTTGGGAGGAGGCGGGGAATAAAAAGCTAACAAACAATAAATAATAAATTGTTTTCTTTCTGAAAAATGCACCCAATGGTTATATTAAATGTAAGTAACTTACATTGTTAATAAACAAAGGTCGTTGGACTGTGGGAATAGCTATTGCCCAGCTTGTGCAAAGCCCTGAGTTTGGTGCCTAACGCTGAAAAGGAAAAAACAAATCCCATCAAATAAAGAATAAAAACATCTAAAATCCAACTAGCTAGAGACTGTCTAATCTACGCATTTGTCATGTGAGAATATGACATAGTATATACATGTACTTATAAAGATAAATAAAGGTAGAAACATTGACAATGAAACTTGCTGAAAAATCCATTGTAATTGTATCATCATCGAACAGAGTGAGGAGCAAGAAAAACAGCCAGCTACAAAGAAAGTCAGTCACAAAAAGAAAGGGGTCAATTTGCCAATAATATAACAAATTGTTAATATACATGTACTTAAGAAGAAAGGGGTCAATTTGCCATAATATAATACATTATCAATATTCATGTACCTAACAGCACAACTCAACTCCAAAATACGTAAAAAAAAATTCCATTATATACATGTATGAAAATGTTGCTCCAAATCCCATTACTATGTACCAAGACTATGCATTAATAAAAAAAAGTTTAACTGAAAATTGAAAAGCAATAGAGTATATCTGAAAAGCTATAATGGGATTCTTTCATGTCCATGAGCAGGGCAAAGAGAGAACACATACATTTCCCATTTGAGGAGTAAAAAGAAGCAGCTCTGTAGCAGATCTCCTGGGTGTTCACACAATCATCGTGATTACTATGAACAATTCCGCACATGCAGGAGTTTGTCAGCAGAGATGAAATGAATTAACCTGTTGAGTCACAAACCACAACAGTCACCCAAAAGGAAATGAACAGCCCGAATAGTTCTGTATCAATTAAAATAGAACCAGGAATACAGGATTTCACTGGCCAATTCCTACAAAGTGAAAAGTTCTCTGCAGTTCCTTCCAGATTCATCTTATGATGGCAGAATTATCCTGATGTGAAACCAGGGGAAGGAATCTTAAAAGCAATACCCTTCAAGAATACTGATGCAAAATCCTCAATAAAATTCTAGCAAATCAGTGATCTGTGGGTGTGTCAGGCCTAAGCCCCTGCTTCTAATTCCTAGTACAACACACACACACACACACACACACACACACACACACACACACACCCTTGAGCCCCATACCTATAGCTTAAACAAATAAGAATCAGAAATATTCACCAATAGTAATGCATTATAATTAAAACTGCTATTTAAAAACAGTAAAGAAGAGAACATACACAGAGCTAATATGTATACAGGAAACAGAGTTTAAAATACTTTCAGACTCCCATGAAAAACACAAACCAAGATGCTGGAAGACCCAGGGATAACATAGAGCTTTCTTAATGCAAAAACAAATTAAGAAGGTGCATAGACACTTTAGGTCAAAGCCACATATGACTTTGTTCTTTTTCAGTAAATGAGGAACAAGGCAATGAGGTCATCACAGTGTTGAGCAGCTCACTGGGACTGTGGCCAACGCAATAAAGCAGGAAAAAGCAATAAAGAACATATAATGTGAAAATGTAATGTGCTGTTGCTGCTGTATCTGCTGTCTTGTTTTGTTTTTGTTTTGCAGAAAATCCAAAATTGACAAACGGTTGCTAGACTTATCAACAGCATAAAATAAGCAACGTTGAAAATCAAGCCTATTCTACAAATGCTTATGGAAGTGTTGATGGAGCTACATGTGGAAAGTGAGTTGCAAGTAAGCCGCCTCCATTTACACAAGTTCACGAGACCAAGTTCAAAGTATCAAACCATAAAATCATCACAGTAAGCCACAGGAGAAATTCTGTGATGTTAGATATGATCACAGAATCAGGAGTAAAGATATATTAAACTAAATTTTAACAAAATAAAAGTTATCTGTGGATGATAATGCTAAGAGAATGAGAAGATTTGTCATGGTAGTAAAAACTCAGCCCTCTCACTGGACAATACATAAATGATTTTAACATAAATTTACATCGTGGAATATATGCACCATCAAAATTTTAACGGCTGCCACAAGTCAGTGCTGGATTCATCTGGACATGTGTCCAAGATCTGTAGCAAAAGCTGATTGGTGCAGGAAGGTAACAGATCAGCTTTGTCTTTTGATTGGGGAAATACTCAACTTCAAGGAAAAATATGCAGAACTGAGCATTGGCTGTGGCCTCTGGTGCATCATGTGCAATGGCCCATTGGCAGAAGCAGGACAAGATGGAGGTGCCATCAGGTTGCACAAGGAAGTAATTCTCAGGATGCATAACATTTGAGCATAGGCTGGTACACGTAGAGCCAGGGAGTGACGACGAAAAGGACACCATCTTCAAAGGAGCAGATTTGTCCCAAGGAGAATTGAGGAGGAGATGGCTGGGACGTGGGGATAGAATTAGGAGGATGTGTTGCCCAGCCAAAGGGTATAAGAGTACCTATAGTGCTGTAGACCTGAGAAGGGAAATCATCAAGGCAGAAAGGATGGAGAGAAAAGACCAGGACGTGGGGACGGTCCTCAGGATCCTGTGAGTAACTAGCAGGAGACAATGGCCACAAAGACTCAGACTCACAATCTTCCTTCCTACACAACACCAGCCCGAGGAAGGCTTGCTAAAACACTAGCTCATCTCTTCTGAAACCACCTCACCCAGCCTCCTGACCGCATTGCAGGTGTGATGTGCTGTCCTGTCAGAGGGAGCTGAATAATTTACAGTGATGTCCTCCATCAATATTTAATGATATGAAAAACTGTTCATGAGACAATGTTAAGTTTTTAAAAAGGGGGACAGACTGCAAAATAGCGTGAATGCAGAGAAAAGAATCAGAAAGGCATCCTTTAACAGAGGAGCAGAATTTATCCCCATATAGGGGATTCATTGCATGCCCTTGGATTTGCATTCATGGGTCAACATTTCTAAAATAAACTAAATGCATGCTTGGTTATGTAAAGATTGATGCTTGTTATATTTTTAGTAAAATATCTGCCTCAATGCTAGCACAACCAGAGAGAATACGCTTTAATGATATTTAATCTATCAATTTTCTTTCCTGATAGAACAGGGAAGGCCTTGACTTTCAAAAGACAGCTTTCCTGCACTCAAGATGCCAAAATGATGGTCCCTAAATCTACTCTGGAGTCCTTTTGTCCCTGATGGCACAGAAGCCATAACACGCTAAGACACTGGCTTCTCATGGCACTCTGTATCACCAGACTATGTCAAGCAGTGCCCATATCTGCTGTCATATCCTGCTGTAAAACAGTGAAAATTTTTAAAAACAAATGCGCTCAAAATAAAAGTAACAAAAAATCATGGATTATTCTCTTCCTTCAAAAGCACATTGGTATTACATTCTGACACAAAATGCGATCTCTGGTTAGCGTCTCTGCAGGGCATGCCCGACTCTTTAGGAACCAAGCGTGTAGGTTACATGAAAGCAGAATCTTTTCCGCTGGGCCACCTTCATGTCTAACAGGGCCATTTAGAAATGTGGGAGGAGGCAGGCATTGTTGTGTGTGTATGACAATGGACACAGTAAAGACAGCCACTGTTTTTGTTGTTGTTGTTGTTGTTGTTGTTGTTGTTGTTGTTGTTGTTGTTGTTACTGTTGTTATGGACAAAACTTGGTGCTTTAAGAAAGAGAAATAGAACTTTGAAAAGCCTACTTCTTCTACTATGACCTGGTTTGCTTCCAGTGCAGACAGATGAGATGCTTGGTGATTTGCTTTTAATTATATAATTATATATGTAATGAAATGTGTCCACATTTGGAAGTTACACATAACTCAATTAACTAATACGTTCCAACCCACCACCCAGCACATGGTGCTATAAAATGGTACATGCGTTAGATATCTATTCAAATTGCTGGTAGATCGGCAATAAAGACCCATGAAGGGAAATCTTCAGGTCAGGAGAAAAGAGTCTCCGACCTGGGTGGAGATATAACATTCAAGTTGGGAGAGTCGGTCGATCACCCAACCAAGGGATCATCCCTCAGGAAGTGGGGCTTAGACTTTAGACGTGCTAATAATCTAAGAAGAATTATTTCCCTAATGAGATTGTACTTTCTTTCCCAGAATTCCCACCCTCTGGTGTAGTCCCTACAAGCTGAGTTGCCTACACACTGGGCTGAGGTTGGGCTGTGAGTATCTACCATTCCCTCTTAATTCAAAAGGGTACAGGTCTTACTTCATTGTTTCTGCCTGTTTCTGTCTGATGCCGGCCAGAGCCCAAGAATGTTCTTCTGATACTTTGGGCTTCCTTCCTGTCTCTCTCTCTCTCCCAGCTCACTCCTTTTTCCACGGCTTGACTGTCATGTAGATAACTCAAACTCAGACTGTGTGCCTAACTTCCTTCTCTCCTCCACCCGGTTTGCCTGACCTAGCAGTTTTCCATTTAAATTCTAATAAATTATCACTCAGCTTCCCTTTCTGTCCATTATTAAATTCTCTTATTGATGAGACTGTGAACCCCAAGAAAGAGTTGTCAATTTCCCCAGTATCGTCCCATGGTCACAGAGGAGGTCCTCCAAATTCCACTGAGCAGAAGGATACAAAGGTTCAGCACACAGCAGCCAACTTTAAGACTCTTTACTAGTTTGAGGGGGGGCAGTCTTAGAAAAGAAAAATACCACAAATTGTCTGAAAAAGCTCAGGCAGAACATATCCCCACAGCTTGTATCCAAAAGCCAGAATGTTCTAGTTAGCCAGATGTTAAAGATACTTCTAAAACAAGGGGTTATGTCACATGTCATTGCTTTCTTAATTTAAAAAACAATGTAAATTAAAAAAATCAATGTCTGTTTTGACTGGTGTAGTGTTCACACTTATAATCCCGGAACTTGAGAGGCTAAATCAGGAGATCAAGAGTTGTGGGGCCAGCCTCAGCTACATATAGAGTTCGAGGTTGCCTGGGGAAATGTGAAACCAACTCAAAAGCAAACAAATCAAAACAAACAAAAAAGAAACACAATTGTTTTTTCATTAAAACATTACTTCTATTAGCATAATGCCATGGGAGTTTGCTATTAAATTTTAACAATTAATAAAAATGTCAAATTATCAGTTTTAATGTGTTTTAAGTATTTTTAAATTAACATGTTATTTAATATGGCAGTAGGTATTCCCATAAGCAAATGTTCTCTCCATAGTCTTTGGGGGTAAAGGAGTCTGAGAGCCAGTACTTGGGGGTCTCTACACGGTGGCAGACCACTGATGTTCCATAAACACTGTGAGAGGAGGGGTGAGCTGCCATTGGGTACCATCCACTCTGCTGCTTGGAACTCGGGGTTTCCATTGGTCCAACATATTCTCAGACAGTTGTCACTCACACTGACAACCTGCACTGTGGGCGAGACAGAGAGAAAGAGACCCTGTGTCCATCTTGTCAGTCAGCCAGTGCCCAGTGGGTGTGGCCTGTACAAATACCCAGATCGCATGGTTTGTGTTTGTTATGGATATGTGGGGTTTTGTTGTTGTTGTTGTTGGTTGATTGGTATTTTTGCTGTTGCTGTTTTTCAGGTTGACCTTCTTAGCCCAACTCCCTGTTTTGTGATTTCACTGTGTTTCTTCTTAAACTAGTTTATATCTTTCTAGCTGTATAAAAGGTATTGACAGTGAAGAATCTTCCAATGTCATGCTTCTGAGACCCACTCATGTCTGATGTTGGCACACACTTTACTTCTGTGTTATAAACAAATGCTCTTTCCTCCCCTTCACCAGCTCATGCAACAATACATATTCATACAGTTGGATTGAATGCTGGTTTGCTAAGTCATATCCTACACCTTATGGCTCCTTCTTACCTGACAGTCTGATTGTGGAAGTTCTGGGCACTTCTTGTATTATGAACTTTCTGCGAATGGGCACTCTCCAATTCTTAAAACGTGAAAAGTCTCATAATTATTATGACAATATAGTAGTCATTTTGTTTTGAGGGGTACTTTTGTTATGGTTGGCAGGTTTTGCTCTGCAGTTTAAAGATACAACATCATTGATTTCTGAGCTCCTTCATATCTAACCAAAAGTTGTATATGAACATCACAATTATCCACTTCTGCATACAGGTTTTTCTCTGGATACTTGTAAGGATTATTGACTGGCTGTGTCACTTTACATATGAAAGATCCAGGATATTATCTGTTAATGATTTCCTGAGATTCATGGACCTGTAATGCATATTTCCCTAAAAATGCAGACAGTTCAGCTTTCTGTGTCTTCATTTATTTTTTTCCACTCCACTTTCTGAGTGTATGTAGCTGGGAGAAGATAGTACATTTTGCCCATGCAAGGCCCTGGGTTTAATCCTCAGTGCAGAAACTAGAAATACTTTATTATTCAACTCCATTTCCCTCTTCTCTTCCTCTGGAATTTTGATGGCATGCATATTTATGTGGCTGTGACTCTATTTAAATTGGTCCAACTTTTTCTCTCTCCCCTGAGCTTCTGTCAGATAATTTATATAGTACATATCTACTCCACGTCTCCTGCTGCATTCAGGCCACTTATGATCCTCGCTCGCACTGCCCATTTCATAAATATATTCTTAAGCTCAAAATTTTTCTCTGGACTTATTCTTGCCATTTTTCCACCTCTACTGAGAACATTCAAGATTTTAGCAATTATTTTTTGAAAGAGTTGCAATTCCTTCATTCACACCTTCTCTACAAACACATGGATCACCAATTGGTCTGCTTGTCTTGTCTGTACTTTCTCTTGATTGCAAAGGGACTAACCCTTTCCTGGTTTTGAGCATGTCACATGATGTCTCATTATAAACTCGGATCATCATTACAAACTTGATTTTAATGGTTTATGTAGATAATCTTGATTGTGTGTTCTTCCTCAGTACCACACTGAGATGTTTGTTTTGTTTGTTTGTTTGTTTCTGGAAGTTGATACACTTGCTGAAGGTCATGTATCTATGTCTTTGTGGGACCAGGTTTTTTTTCTCTTCAATTTAGTTCCTGGACTTAAGCTCATTTCTTACAACAGTATCATATCTGTACCTTTATGAAAATCCAAAGCAGTCTTTACTTTCTCCACATAATTCTGATTTTCTGGTTCTCTGCCCCAAATGACCTCTTCATGGTGAATCTTGAGAATACTCCCCATTGGCTCTTGGTTGATTTCTTTACTGGGACTCCTGGTTGTCTTTCCCATAAATATGATAGGTACTGGTCAAAAAATGGAAAATAATGTATATACATAACTGTCAGTTTCCAGCTCTGGAACCTTTCCATTCCATTTCCCATCAGCTCCTAGACTGAAGTTTATACTTCATCTTCTGCTCATGAGCCTGCTTATTTATGTTGATGTTGTCTTTTCTCTGAGCCTTCTCCAAACTGAAGAGACCCTTCTTACAAGAGATGGTTGGATATGACCCTTATCTAATTGGATGCTCACCCTGACATCTTCGCACACTCTCCTATGTGTATCACATACGCATGCGAGGGTGTAAGTAAATGAGCAGAAATGTATTCTATATTTCCTTTTTCACAGTTATGACTTTCATTGTCACTAGCATAAGACTGACACAAGTCATTCAGTTGTGACCCGAAACACAACTCTTGCCAAAATATTGAGCTTTGTGGGTAGTGTTCCATGTGATCTGATTTCTCTAAATTTTGTCTGAATATTTTTGCATAGTTGTTTCTCAGGAATCTTCACTCAGGCCCAGGGTCAAGACTTAAAAGGCAACTATGGCGAAGACAGCGTAACGTGTGGTCAGATCTAACTAGAGACCAATTGTCAAGCACAAAACAGTGCTACAGACAGACCATTGTCTCCAAAGCCGGACAATAGTTTATCATTATCTTATGAGAAATGAGCTGTTATTTCCTTGACTTACACAAAGAAACAGAGTTTGGATATGAGATAATTCAAACAATTTTCAAATTCTAAAGCCCTTCATCTCTTTACTCTCTTTCTCATATCACCAGGTATTTCTTAGTGTCTGAGACTTCACATGTCTTTTTTTCCGTCTTGTGAAGGAGATGATGAAATTCGAGTAAGAGACTGATATCATTGGAGGTAATGAATGCAGATTGTCATAGGTCCGTGTGGTGCCTCCATCTCTGGGGCTTCTTTAGGATTCTACAGAAGATATTTCTGTGAAATCTCAGCAATGCCTGCCACAGAGAGCAAATATCAGCAACTAGGTGAGCAGTGAGTGAGTTTCCCTCATCAAGGAAATTATTATCAATGCCAGTGGCAATAGTAGTGTTTCATTGTCTCAGTACTTTATTCTAGTGTTTTTCATTAAATGTACTTACTCATATGTGTGTGTGTGTCATGACACATGTATAGAAGTCAGAGGATAACTTGTAGGAGTCCATTTTCTACTTCCACCATGTGGGTTCTAAGGATCAAACTCAGGTCTTCAGGCTTAGCAGGAAGCACCTTTATTCACCAAACCAACTCACTGGTCTTTGCAATTCTTTATATATTCTGGATATTAATTTTCTGTCTGATATTCTCTTTTAATTGCTGAGCCTAGATTTTAGTTTTTATAAATGTGTGTGTGTGTGAGTGAGAGACAGGGGAGGGAATACATATACATACAGGATACATATACAAACATACATACAGGAAATGGGTATGCGTGCTGCTTAAGAAGCAAGAGAGGGGATTAACTTTTTAAAAAGAGTGTTGTAGAATGTGTATAACTGTCAGTGGAGAGAGGACTCCTGGGTAAGACACAAATAATAAGGAAGAAAAGGACCTACAAAAGCTGAAATGGCTCAGTTCACATGCAGGACGACTTGTGTTCGATCTGTAGGACACGTGTCTAAAAACAAACTGCAAGAATAAAAAACCTAAAGTAGAGATGTATGTTTTTGTAATCTTGGTGCTGGGGAAGAGAAGATAGGCAGATCTTGGGCTCCCTAATAAGGCAATGTAGCCTAGTTGTGAAGTGCCAGGTTCCTGAGAGACTCTGTCTCAAAAAATATCTGAATGGCTTCTAAGGAAGAAAACTGAGGTTGTCCTCTGGCCTCCACATACACGTATGTGTACACACATACACACACACATGTACACATGCACATACACATGTACACATATGCACACACATGCATATCTACTCCCCTGCCCCAGATGAAAGAAAATAAGATGGAAAAAAGTCTTGAGAGAGGGATATGCTCACACCCTGGGGGCATCTTTCTTAAACCCTAGTTCTACGGTCCAGAAGGGGTCCCCCACTCCCTGTTTGAGTCTGTGCCATGCCATTAGGATGGCTGTGATGTCATAATAGAAAGATGCAGTCAAAACTGTTCCAGAGGGAAAAAAGAAAGTGTTCAATTCTTTAAAAAAATATTTCTATTCTCAAATTCTAAGTGGTTCAAATGTAGCGAGTAAATGGGGATATTTATCATTGAGCACCTTCAGTTAGGTTCTTTCTGAAGTGTCTAGGGCTCCTGCACACACGGGACACTGGTCTTCTGCTCATTCCTAAGCGGGTGTGTCTGGGAACATTTCTACTAAAAGCAGAGAGACTCTCCATCCAACAGATCAATGTTGGGGCAGACTACTGATGTTCAGGAAGCACCATGAACTGGCTAAAGCCATTGCTTTTTGTCTTACAAATGCAAGTGTCTGCCAAGGAGTGATCAGCTGGGAACTACTTGGTGACAGTCGATTTTGACCTTAGCCCCTTGTCAGCCGGGTCAGCTGGGAAAGGAGAGCCAATTCCTTCTCCTTTCTTTCCTACGTCTTCATCTTTTACTTCTTCTCTTTGTCCCTGGTGCCCAAATCATACACCTAGAATCCCCACTGTCCTGGTTAGCTTTAACTGTCATCTGGACGCCTAGGCTCACCTGAGAGGGGATTCTCAATTGAGGGATTGCCAAGGTCAGATTGATTTGGGGGCATGTCCGTGAGCTCTCGTAACCCTTCCTTCTTCCTGGGAGCTGTTGGCCACCAGGTCCATGAGGACAAAGGGAGAAGAGGCAGGAAGGTGGGGACAATGTTCAGCTATGAATACCAATGGATTGATTGACTTCTGGGATCAGCTTTCATGAAACCGCTCAACTTTATTAGGTGTGAACAAGGGCTATACAGATTTGGGAAGTGGGTAGAAATTTCCAAGATGGGTATAAGTTATTGGCTAGGGTGGAGGCCTTCAAATGCTTCATTTACATAAAGAAGAAGTCTAAGGACCTGACCTGTAGGTTTTTATCAGAGAGGAAGTTGAATCTGCAATCTGGCCATAGGCTACATGACTTCCTCTGTGGGTTTTTTTTTGGGGGGGGGGGCGGGAGGTTACAGGCAGGAAGTGCTGATTGGTCATACCTAATTATCATGTGGCGGGAAGGGCTGAGTGGGACTTCTGTGCTGAATCATGAAGCACTTGCAGGAAGCTCCGGGCAGGGTCATCCTTTAGATAAGGTCAGACACACCTGTGCTTAGAGACACTCTCCAGATAGGGTCAGTGGAGAAGGGGGAAGTCCTGCTGAGAAAGGGAGTCTTCCATTTCACACCAAGCTCTGCGAGTTGATCAGTCATGGGATAGACTATGACCTTAATAGCATGGTTTCCCAACAGGGCTGGTCATGATTGTGAACAGACTTAGAAAGGCCCAGCCTACTGTGGGTAGCACCATTCCTGGGCATGGGCACCTGGGCTATACAAGAAAGCCAGCTAAGCAGAAGTCTGCAAGTGAGCAAGCAGCCCTTCTCTATGATTTCTGCCTCAAGTTCCTGCTTGAGCTTCTGTCCTGACTTCTATCAGTGATGGGCTGTGACCAAGAAGTGTCAGCCAAATAAACTGTTTCTTCTCCTTTGTTGCTTTGGGTCAGAGTGTTTTAGCACAGCAACAGAAATCAAACCAGGACACTCGCTGTATATAAACATTTCTTAACTTTTAAGTCATTTTGCAGATACTGTTTCCATGCAATAAAAACTGGTACTGAATTCTGAAGAGGGAGCTCATCGGATAAACTGTGGAGAACTGACTTTGAATTCCAACACCTCCATAAATATCCATGTGGTGGTGTGCCCCTTTAATCCTCGGGCCAGGTAGGCAAAGACCTAGGAATCCCTGGGAAGTGCTGGCCAGCTAGTTTTGCTAAATCAGAGAGCTGATTCAGTGAGAGAGCCCGTCTCAAAAAATATGGTGGAAACAGATTGAAGAAGACACCTGGCTTTAACCTCTGCCTTCCATACACTGTAAACACACAAGAACATGTGGTTATAAATACAACACAAACACACACACTGTACAAACACACACAGGCACACACACACACACACACACACATACACAAATGCCCTCACACACATATGCACATATATACATGTACATGTACACACGCAGATCATGCACTGGAACATACTGGTAAAGACTTCAATGTGCTGTTTAGCTGTGTAACCAGTTTGTTGTAGGTGGTAACTAGTCCATTTACTTCCTCAGAGAAGATTCTGTTTTTCTTTTAACGTGTACCAAGTAGTCTTTATTAAGATGCTTGCATCTGTGCACTATAAGGATAATTCTAAAACCTTAAAAACACTTGTAATGAAAAAGGCTTATTACTAAGGATAATTTTCATACATTTGTAATATGAGTATAACTTGGTTCAGTCATAGCCAATACTCTGCAGTTTCTTATTTCTTCATAAAACTTTGAGATTGTTAAGGATGCCAATGACAGTCACATATCTGTAATTAAAGTTGTTTGGGACTTGTACATTGCTTTATACGATTTTACATTTAGAGTTATAACGTTTTAACTTTTTACTGACTCTTTGTGAGTTTCACGTCGTGCTCCCTAATCCCCCTGAACTCCTTGTCCCTTCATATCTGCCCTCTGCCCTGGCAGCCCTCCACCAAAGAAAAATAAAATTGAAAAAACCAAAAACAAAACAAAACAAAACATAAAAAACATCTTATCATGGAAGTCGCAGCGTGTCCCACAGCATGTCCCACACCACTTGTAAATGTTAATCACAATGAGCCATTGGTCTGGTTCAAGGCCTCTGGCCTCTGCTACACCATCAATACTGGGACTCCTCTCAGAAATCCTGTTGTTGCCCTGTGTCATGGAAATGGCTTTGGGCTGACCCTTCCCCATGCTCCAGTAGTTCATAGATGAAGCAAAAGTTAGGGTGGGCCCATTCAAAGCCCTGGATCTGGGCCTGATTCGTAGCTGAGAGGGTCAGCCTTCCAGCTTTCCCGGGTGAGCACCCACCAGGGTGAGTTCTCCAGCCCTATCCAACTAACTTGCCCAGTGGTGCAGCTCGCAAGGGGCAGGGTCCTGTCTCCTGCTCTCAGGCCCTTAGAGATGGCTCATCTGTACCTATACCTCTAGAGCCAGCTCTACTGTGCTGCCCAATCAAGGTGTAGGGTGCATTCTCCCTAATGCTACAGCCTGTGAGAGGCAGGGACAGCTCTCCTACTCTCAGGAAACCCCTTGGCCAGCTCTCCCAGTTGCCTCATGTGGTGAGGGACAAGGGTCAGGTTATCTTACCTGAGCCTTGCTACCTCTCAGCAGGCTAGTTGTGGAAAGTCAGCCCTCCTAGGTATGGGTCCTTGGGGACTGATTTACTAAAGCCCCTGCCACTGGGGCCAGCTCTCCTGTGCTGCCCAGATGACATGGAACTAGATGGTGACACACTGACTTAAGATGACATGCTGGTGGAAATTCAGATTATCAAGGAAACCATCAAAGGCCTGCCCACATATATGAGAATGGGTAAGAGGGCACAGAAAGATACAAATCAAGTTGGAGTTAAGATAAAAAAAATAAAGCCCGAGGTGAAAGGGCAGAGAGGTACTGTTTTCCTGGAGGCGGGAGGATGTTCTCCATAGCAGTTAGGCAAGAGAAGCTGGGGTGGACTCAGCCTGGGGACAGACCTAAAATCGAAAGAGTGGGCCACTTGGGTATCAAAGGCATACGTTCTAGGAGAAAAGACCACTTGGCTCAAATGTCCCAACTTTGAATAAGCTTGGCTTGTGACTAAAGCTGCTCCCAGACTAATGTGCATACAGCAATGTAAAAAGAGAGATTGAGTGCAAAGTGATGTACTGAGGTCCCTGTCTCAAACACCCCAAGTCCCATGCCTTGAGCATCTTTCTCCTTTCTTGAACTACATCATTTACCAGATGATGGTAGTCATACCTGAACTTGCTTTACTGAGGTCTGTGAGGGCTTCTGGCATTGGTCCAAGCTGCAAAGAGGGAGAGGTACGCCCCTCAACTGCAGAAGTACAAGAACTCAGCACGGGCTTGGGCTGGTCTCTTGTGTTCCCTGCCAGTATTAAGATCTGGGGAGCTGGTTAAAGCTGAGAAGTACACCCCTATAGTGTGCAAAAGGTAGACCAGAATTTGTTTACATTGAACCCAGAACGGCTGGCTTCAATTACTCTTCATTTCTCCATTAGGGTTTCGCACTAACTCAGAGGTTTCTGGAAGGGAGGGGAAATGCGGATTCTCTTTAGAAACATCTCCTAGGATCGCAGGCAGAGCTTTGTGGACCACGACTAGGGTTAGGGTCTGTGAAGCTGAGCCTGGATTGAAGGGTTTGCCTTTGGACTCCAAACAACCAAGCATGAACTAAAACCAAAATTAACCCAGAGGCCATAGAGCCTGCTGGAGATCAAAGCCCTTGACACAAGAACCAACATGCATGGCCAGGGGCCTTTAGTAGTTGCTTAATTGAAGGGTCAGAATCTCAGGGAGACAGCCTGGGAATGGGGTGAAAAGCTAACCAAAGCAGGGGCTCAGAGTGGCTCCAAGAATCTGTATCCCTGTTGTATGGGTTAATCAACCTAAGTGCCCGGCATCTTCCCAGGAGCTAAGACGGCCACATGACATCTGATGTCCTCTTCCAGAACAGGGAGACAATACGGACTGTGGGAACACAGACCATGGATGAGGTTAAATAGAAGCTTGATCTTTTGCCAGACAAATGCAAACAAATTCTTGTTTGCTGAACTGGCAGAGTGCCCTGCAGACACTATATGGGCTCCTTGCCCACTTCTAAGGCCAGCTTCCCTGGCTGCTAAAGCAGAAAGCCTTCCACCTCTATCTTCTGTGACAGGTTGCTATTGCAGGAACCCAGGACCACTCTTGGCCAATGGAGTTGACCTGGACACAACACAGGAAGGTCCCATCTTGATTGCAAGGCGGGAGAAGGTGTTGGGTGGTTATAACCAGACATAGCCAAGGTCTCAAGCTGGCTCTGATATTTGCCAATTCTGAGCTCTTCACTCGACATTATCAGAAGTGTGAGCCAGGGAGAACGGCCTGCCATTGTGAACGGCCTCCCCATTGTTCAACGGTCTTTGCTACGCTAGGAGCTGCTGTCTGGATTCTGGCTTCCATGTCAGTTCTGAACACAATCTGACTGTTGGTATTTCCAGCTGCAGGTTCAGTCCTCTGACAGACCAAAGTGAACAGGCTTTTCTCCCTGGGTGTTTCCCAGAGCCCCCAGGATGAGCGTGGCTGGCGCTGCTTTTGTGGCTTCCCAGTGCCATCACCCCTTCCTCTCACTCAGAGGTTTGATTGTCCCCCAAACATCCGATAACCCTGGAATAGGTCAAAGCTAAGAATGGCCAACCTGCCGTGTGGAAAGAGTGAACCTGAGGAGCTAGGCTTGCAGCTCTCAGGGTGTTAAACACTCAAGTCCCAGCCCTCAGCGGGCACCACACAGGAATACGTGTGGGCTAATGAATAGGAGAAAAGTAGTTTCTGTTTGTGTGGACCTTTAGTTTCTCTGAAGTGTGGGGACACACCTAAGCCACAGGAAGTGACCAGTTCAAGGTCATAGAAGTGGCTGAGTGTGCCCCAGGACCTGGAGCTAGGCACCACAAATCTCAGCTCTTTGAGTCTCTTTTACCAAGCCTTCTTTCTTCCCTCAGCAGGTAAATAATTTTTGTTGTCAAGGAGAGAGAGCAGGGGGGGAGTGAAGGCATTTTGATAGTTTTTGTTGTTATTCAATACTATGATTTTTAGCACACAAGCACTTCATTCAGGGGGAAAATGGAAAATCCCGTGCCACCTTTCACTCACACCCCCCTGGGTGGTACCCGTACCCCCTCATCAGCAACACGAGGTGGTCTATTGAGTCAGAGTCGGAATAAAACCCTTGTCACCCTCTCCGTCATTCGTCAAGGAGGAGCCTTGATCCGAGAGCAGGTTGCATTAGGCGAGAGTGGCTGTGTGTTGGAAATTAAATCACTCAAAAGATGATTAAAAATAGGATGCGTGAGCTTCCGTTGGAGTCCCAGCTTGAATGAGGCGCCATACAAAATCAAGTTGCATTGTATTGTGTAAAACGGCTTTGCGCTAGCGTTCGAAATAACAAGGTCCCACTGAGAGCCCTTCAGGCTTCTCGACGGTGCCTGGAGTTTGTCAAAATTTTTCAGGAAGGGATCTGTGCCGCCCAGACTGCGTGAAGCATGAACAATAGTTAAGGGAAAAAAAAAGATTGGTGTATAAAATGACATCTTTCCCATTACTCTCCCCTGCCTTTGAGCAGAGGCCTAACAGGAGCCCGGGAAAACTCAGGCAGGCCTGCGTGTCACCTGCTCTGGGTGTGTGCTCGCTTGACAGTTCTTTTGGGCATCAAGAAGAATGGGGACAGTGTAGCTTAGTTGCAGGGCGGCTGTCTTCACCTGGTCAGACAGCTACAGCAGAGAAGCACAGGCCGACAGGTGTCTAGACAGTGGAAATGAATTCCTCAGGGTCTGGGGACTGAGAAGTCCTAGAGGAGGGGCTTGAGTGTCCGGTGGGGACTCTTGAGCTGGTGGACAGCTGAGTCTATTCTGTTTGTTGCCATATGTGACAAGGGGGTAAAGGTGCTGACTTTGAGTCACCAATATTATCCAAGTGGAAATGGAATTTCTTTTTATTTATCCTTTCATGACTGTGTGTGTGGATGTTTGTGTGTATAAGTCTATTGTATAAGTATGTTTGTGTGTATGTGTATGTCTCTGTATATGTATGAGTGTATGCAGTGTCAGTGTCTTTGTGTATAGTGTGTTTGTATGTATATGTGTGTTTGTATGTAATGTATATGTGTATATGTAAGTATGTTTGTGTGTATGTCCATGTTTATGTGTGCATGTTTGTGTTTATGCTTGTATGCAATGTGTTTATGTTTGTGTATATGTGTGAGTGTGTTCTGCATGTAGTATGTGTGTAAATGTGTATGTCTGTATATATGTGTATGAGTGTGTTTGTGTGTAACGTATACATGTACATGTATATGTATGTGTATTTGTATGTATGTCCATATGTATGTGTGTATATATGTGTGTGTATGTCTGTGTGTATGTGAGTGTGTGTGTACAGTGTGTCAGTATGTTTATCTGTGTATTTGTGTGTTTGTGTGTGTGTGTGTAAGTTGATCACATTGCCTCTTTCATTATCCTTTTTTTAATCTACCCTTCCACTGAACCACTCCTTCTCAATAGGCCCAGAAGGGTTAAGATTTCAACATTTGACTACTAAGGGGCCACACTAATGTCTACTCTCTAACAGCAGGCAACCCCCTGTCAGCTGTAATAAGTTCTCTAGCTATAAAATAGACACAGATTTACCAACTTAAAGAGAAGTCAAACAGAGAAGTAAATATGGCCTCCTGAGCAAAGGGAGGCTGAGAGGAGAGAACACAGTGACCAAGCTGACAGAACTCTTCTTCAGCCGGATGCTTTGGGACTTCCATGACGGATGTGCAGGGACCAGGAGGCTTCAAACGTGGGCCAGAGACAGAGGCCAGGTTGTTGTACAGGTATGGTTTCCTGTGGCCTCTTCCCTCAGCGTGAAGGTGGCCATCCCTGTGCTGTCTCTGTATGCTGCCCCTCTGGCATCCAAATTCCCTCTAAGGATGGTATGTGTACCATATAGACTGGGCTATAGCTCGCTGGACTGGCCACACTTTAAGTTCATTAAGTGGATTTAACAGGATTTTCAAGCCCCATCCTCAGCTACAGTCATGATCCCAGGTACCATCCGGGACATGAGGTTTTCAGGCTGTGAATTTGAGAGGGAAACAGCTTCTCTCTGACAGCCCTATACTGTAGTTTCCTCCACCCCAGGGGACATATAAACACTTTATATTTTCAAAAGCAAAATTAAACCAGAACTTTTCAAGCCAATTCTTCAACATAAAAATGTAAAAATGAAATTCCATTGTCAGCTAGATGTGGACGACAGTCTAATTCTGACTAAACTCTTTGAACGGAATACAAAATGAAGCCACTGGAGATTTCTGAAGCCACATAATGACAGGAACACTATAAACAGAAGCAAAAACACAAATGCCTCTCTACTCCAAGACTGCTACCTGGGGGCGGGGCTGAGGGGCTCCACATTGTCTCTCTGTTCTGATGAAAGACTAGGTGAAGTGTCCCTAGTCCATGGGCATGGGGAAAGAGCTCCAAGGGGTGTTTCTGTCCAGTTCTCTCCAGCCACGGCATGGAGAAAATCAGCCACTACATGCTGCTGAGCCATGGGTAAGTTCTGCTTTCCACTTCCAGTCATTTTCTATCTGCAAGCTGGACTCTACCACTCACCAGCACTGCCTTGACATGGGCATCAAATGCCTTCACATGTGTATTGTTTTTGGTTGTGGAAGGAATCCCTGAACACACACATGCACACGCACACACACACACACACACACACACACACACACACACACACACACACACTCACAAACATGAACACACTCAGAATACATTCACACACATGCAAATGAACACACATACACACATGCATGCACTCACACACATACACATGCATATACACACATAAACACACATACACATGCATGCACTCACACACATACACATGCATATACACACATAAACACACATACACATGTATGCACTCACAAACATGCACAGGCATACACACACATATATGCAACAACACACCACACATATGCATTCATACACACATGCATGCACTCATAAATCATAACACATGTTAGTGCCCACATGCATGTACACACACACACACACACACACACACACACACACACATACATACACACACACACACACACACACACACACAATCAGTTCTAAATGTGTCCTCAGGTTTGTAGCATGAATGACCCTTTAGAAAAGGCTGTCTCAGTTCCTTAGAATTAATTCGAATGTAGGAGACTAAGATCCAGAAAGGGCCTCATTTGTAACAAACAAGTGGAGAAGCCATTTCTGAGGTTCAACATTAAGAAAATCCCAGACAGAGAGGAAATGGTGAAGAAACGGGTCTCCCACTTTCTGTGGTGAACTTGGGAAAATTTAAAAATCTCATCTCAGAGAAAGTTGCGCTATGTACTTGAGATGGACATTCTACAAGTAGCACTTTATTCTTGAAAATAAAAAAAGCAATTCTCGAATGAATGCAGGAGAGGAAGGATGGCAGACCAGGGCAAGTTCTGTCTTCATGAGCACAGAAGACAAGAAATCTCAGTATCTGAAGAGAGACGACACTTGAGGATTCTGGAGTCAAGACATTAAAAGCACAGCTTCACATTGTCTCAATTCAAATGGGATAACGGAAAACTACAGAGAAGGAGGAATAAGCCTTTTTTTCTGATGATCAGTTCTCTGGGAACTTTGCAGAAGACATTTTGGCCATGGCCAGCCCTCACTCAGCTCCTTCCAGCTCCATCTTCCCCGCACCATGTCCCACTTCTGCTTGTGTGACCTTGAGCTCTATGTTCATCATACCAAGGGCAACACTCTTAAGTAAAATTGCATCTCCCTCTCCCAGCACCCATCAATGGCTATGGCTCCTTGGCTAGGTGTGGGATTACTGCCCGCCTCCCTCTCCATGATGGGATTGGGTCTCCATGATGGCATTGGGTCTGGCCTGAGCCTTCCCAGGGTCCTGCTGTTCCAGCCACCATGAGCTAATTTGTGCAGTTGCCCTATTATGTTCCAAGGACACTTTTCCTTGGGATCATCCATGAGCCCTGACTCTTACAGTCTTTCTGACCCTCTTCAGTAATGATCTTTGATTCTTAGGAGGAGGGGCATGGCATAATATTCCATTTAAGGCAGAGGAACAGTAATTGGTCTGCCTCCCTATAGCTCTTAAGCTTGTGATTCAGGAAATTTGGGAAAACTGCAACATGATAAATAGAAAGAAAGCCAGGCACAGAAATATGCAACTAAAGTTACCAAAATCTGAAGTCATGTGTTTAAATTTTTTTAAGGATACCTTAAAATGTAAATATATATATATATATATATATATATATATATATATATATATACACACAAAGGAAAAGCATTTAAAATAATCATGAATTGCTTTTCCATCTGAAACTATAGATCTGATGGCAGTGTTAAACTTTGTTTTTAATTACTAAAAGAAAATAATTTACAACCTAAACGTCTATCTTTCTTTTTGCTGTTGTTGTTTGTTTTGAGATGGGAATCTCACAAAGCCCAGGCTACTCACTGACACAGACATTAAAAACTCTTGCTATCTCAGACACAGACTTTGATCTCCTGCCTCCAGATTCTAAGTGCTGGGGTTATGCGTATGTGCCACCCACCTGACCTAAGTTGCTAAGTCTGACAAAACCCTCATTAGCAATAAGGAGAAAATGGATATATTCTTAAATGTAAGTAAGGAAATCAGTCGCTTGTAGATAGGCATTTTAAAAATTGCTAAAGGAAATTGCTTAAAAGGAAGGAAAAATAACATTCGGGGAGACAGAATTGAAGAAGACAAATAGAAAATAAAATGGACACCCAGTGCTTTATTCATTAAATTAGTTAAAATGTTAAAACATTGCAAGCAGACATTGTAGCCTTGCCTAGATGCCTTCACAAGGATAGAGGCAAGCTTGTAACAGCGGGGAGGGCTGAAGGTTAAACATGTCTTTAGGAAAAAAAACTTAAATTCTAGTAATTATACTGCTGATGGTGTGATCCTAGCGAGGAGAGAGCAGGGCACACGTAGTGTGAGGTCAAGAATATGACTAATTAATTTAGTGTTGCTGAGAAGTGACATCTTCATCACAAGACAGATGACGGATCAAAGCTTAGTTTAAAAAAAAAATCTAAGAAACAGCAACAAAAAAAAAATAAGTATTTAAGTTGCTGAACTAAAGTTTGAAAACAAAGAAAGCTATAAACCCTGAGAAGTCAGAGTTTTATCAAAGGACCAATATGTAAAGTAAGAAATTTTAGCCATAAAATTTGAAACCCCGGAAATATTTATCACATTTCATTTGCTGTGACAATCACAATGACCAAGGCAACTTACAGAAGGAAGGGTTTGTGTGGGCTTATGGTCCCTGGGGGGTAAGAATCTACCCTGGTGGGGAGACAGCGGGTTTGGCAGTAAGAACGGGAAGCTGAAAGCTCACATTCGGAACCATAAGCTTGAAGTAGAGAAACCAACCCTCAAAGGGTCTCAAAGCCCACCCCTGGTGACATATGTTTCCTGTAAAGGCCGCACCATCTAAAGCTCCCAAAACAGTGACATGAACCAGGGGCCAAATGTTCAAACGTCAAAGCCTATAGGGGACACTTCTTCACCAAGATTAAGAAAATGGCAGGATCAGGTGTGTTTCAAACAGTCTCCTTGGTGAACAAGAAAGATGGTTTAAAGTCTGGACCTCAGCTCTGTGTCAAGGAAGACAAAGGAAGATCTAGATGTGCAAGGTTAGTAGAGGGCACATATGAAATAGGTAGGCTCTTCCATAGAATCTTCCAAGGTAGAAATATCAAAAATCCAAGTATGAGGACTTCCTGCCTATGAACTAACCTGGACTTCCTTTTGCAGAGAGCATACCACATTAGAGAAGGAAAGAAGTTGACAGAGGAGACGTGGAAAGAGGTTTGGTTGTGTTACAATGCACACATCTTTCCCCATGTCCTGGTTTCCCTCCCAATTTTTCTTTTCATTTGTTTAAGCAGGTGTTACAAGTAAAGACTGAAAGTTGATGGGATGTGGACTCGCTATAAGAGAAAGGAACATTCTGACAGTCTGAAGAGGATTTACACAAGAATATAGGAAAGCACTCCTGCTATGTAGTGCAGACAGAAACTCTGAGGGCATGGGGGGTGGGGAAAGAGGCAGACTCAACCCTAACAGGGGCTTGAGGTGAAATATTTTTGAAGACATATTTTTTAAGATGTAGAATACACCTCTCCTTATAAGGACCAAAACTAGGTAAGGTATAGATTATGCCTGCTGGATATTAAATGGATGCCTTTATCATTGAGTTTTAGATCAATATTGAGCAATTGACATTTTGAAGCTTTGATCTTGGCTTAGAACTTGGAAGTTTAACTAAGGTCCAGGTGGCCATTTCACTGCATCCTTCTGAAGATGCTCTAGACTCTTAGTCTTCTAATAAACCATCTCACCGACTTGTAGAGTTAGCAATGTGCCCTCGAGCCTGTTGAGAGAAACAAAATTTCGAGCAGACATTGGGGTGTCTGCTAGTAGCTAGTATTTATAATCTGTTCCAATTCAAACTTCAGTCAGTGAAATCAGATAAGGGGCACGATTCTTCTTTCCTTTATTCATCACTCTAGGACATAACTCAAATCTACTATATTGAAGACCCCATATTAACTACATCTGCATTTCCAAAGACTGCACAGTCCATAAAATAGGCTGGTGAAGTCAGAGAAGGTCTCCATGGCATAGCTTGTGTAGCTTCAAATTGAAATATTCATCTCAAAGGGAGAAGGGAGGCTCCCAAACCTTGAGGACCAAATGGAACACACAGTACCCAGGAAGAAGGTCACAAGACCCAGGAAACCTCTAAAAATTACAAGACTCAAGAAGTTATAAGCAGTGAAAATTGCTACTGCTAGAGATAGAGGGGTGGGCTTTCCTGATATGTAGGTACCTCTGAGTCACCTAGTCTGCTGGAACTTATCCTAGTAAACTCACAGGGCTTCTAAGGGGGCGATCTGGATGGAATCCTCTCTTGGATTTGACATCCACATTCTACCTGGAGGGGAACAGACATCTGTGCACATCTCTTGGGAAATCACACAGCATACAGGAAAGATAAATGCTATGCATGGTGTCCCAGGCAGCCTCCCTGATGCTGTGATAAGCATCATGAACAAATCAAATTGAGGAAGAAATGGTTTCTTTTAGCTTAGAGGTTATAATCCATCATCAATGGAAGCCAGGGAAGGAATCTGGAGGTGGGAGCTGAAGCAGTCACCACAGAGGAACTCTGTCTACTGCCCGCTCTCTCTGGCTTGTTTAACTCTCTTTCTTAAACCCCCGTCCCCTAGGAATGGACCTGCTCACCATGGGCTATACCCTCCTTGAACAATTAGCAATTTTAAAAACAAAATCACTTCATAGACATACACTCAGGGCCATGCGATGGAGTCAATTCTTCAGCTGAGATTATTTTTTTCTTCCCAGGTTTGTGTCAAGTTGGGGAAAACTAACCAGCACATGTAGAGTGTTTACTAAACACACATTTTTCCTTTTCTTCTCTGACAGGCTCGAGCTGTACAGGCCCAGGTGATCTGGTACTCACTACGTATTCCAAGCTGCCCTCAAGTCCCCTGTCCTCTACCTCACTTCAAGTGCTTCCTATGCCACACACTTCCTGGCTCCAGCCCAGCAACTCCAACTTCTTATTTTCTTACCCCCTTTCCCCACTCTACTGACCCAAATTTCACAGTTCACATTTCTAGAGCTAGTCACAGCACAGAACAGGCCAGTGCCTGTCACCCCTTGCTTTCTTATCCACAAATAGAACCTCCTGTTGACTTCTGCTAACTCTTAAGACAGGTTGGAGAACCAAGATGGCAGACAGGAGCATGTCAACAAGCCATTGATAGCATCCCGCCCCACAAGCACAAACTGACAGAAAAAAAAAATTCTGTTGTCTTCTGGTGACCCAGCTGTGGCTTCTGGCAACACCTTACCCAGTGTCTTGCTCTAGTCTCCAGGAACCCTTGCAGAAAGACTTGTAGCAATTCTGCTCAGTTGGAGACTTGCGACAATCTTTTCAGTCACACATCCCTACAGCCTTAGTGATGAAGAGATATTAAGCTTTTCCTCTGGGGAGCATAATCAATAATATTCTTTTGTTTACTCAGTTGTACAAAAACATGTTCAAAGCACGGGGTTTTAATATCTGCACCGAGCAAAGGTTATTGCATCGTATCATGTGAAGTGGAGATATGAAAGAAAACACTCAATTCCTTGGCACCCACAGCCTAAACCACGTTCTCCTGTAAGACTGGGGGGCCGCTGTTTTTTTAACCTTTGTTTGATTATCTGTCTCTGAATTGTTAATATATGAATTCAATTCCTTTAGAAAAAGAGATGTTACTTGAAAATGTGAGTGAGTGGTTTTCCCCAAGTGTCCTCCTCCTTCCTTCTTTTATTTGGACGGCATTAAGATGCGGACATCCCACACATAAGGCACTAGGAATTCATCTACATACCTCCCTTACAATCGCCTTTTGAGGCTCCATGAATCCATCTGCTAAAAACAACTTGGTTTAAACATTCCATTTCTGTTGAAATTGATGTTTTGTGGTTTTTTTTTTTTTGTACTTTAGGGCTTTTGGATTGTTGCTGGTTTTTTTTTTTTGTTGTTGTTGTTGTTGTTGTTGTTTCAATATTTTTATTTATTTGCTTATATTTGTTTGGAGACAGGACCTAGAGGAACCCAGTGCGGCCTTGTCTTCTCTTTGTAACCGAGGATGACCTTGGACAATCTGGTCCTCATGCCTGCCATCCTGAGCACTGGGACGACAGGGGTGTATCAGGCTTAGTTTTATGTGTTTTGAGAGACTGAACTCTGAGCCTCCTGCATGATAAGCAGGCCCTCTAACAAATGCACTGCACACGGTCAGCCCCACTTGTTTTTAAGACCAGGTCTTGCGATATCATCCTGGCTGGTTTCAAACTTGTGGTCATTCTCTTGCCTGAGGGCTTGGATTAGAGACAGCAGTGTGCTCCCTTCTCCGGGTTTTTTGTTTGTTTATTTGTTTGTTTTGTAGGAACTGTCAACATAAACAGTTAAGTAGGAAGTGAGAGACAGAGAGACAGACAGAGTCAGAGACAGAGAGACAGACCAAGTAAGCAGGGGAGACAGAAACAGAGGGGGAAGGGAGGGGGAGGGAGAAGGAGAAGTGCTGGAGAATCTAACTTGGAGATCACTACAATGGGGATTCTTCCCTGTCTCCCTGTCATCTTCTCAAGATCTCTCAGATGTGGATGGAATACAGTTCTCAGGCCAGTGTGATTCTTGTTGCTAAGGTTTCTCTGTATGCTTACAGAGTCTACCCATCCACAGCACTGGTGTCTGTGAGCATCAGGGATATGGAAGTTTGGTTGGAGAAGTGAAGGAGGCCAAGTGATTGACAGGGCGAGCTTCCCTGCCCCCAGCTCACTGAGCTCACTGTGAGTTTGGAGGTCAGTGTGGCACCGGTGTTCCCTTCCAGGTCCTTGTGTGCTGTGTGTCTATGCGCTGAGCAGCAGTTCACAGCTCAGGGGAGGGGAGGGACATAACCTGGAGAAGCCATATTGTCACTGTGCTGTGCATAGCAAGAATGCTTAGCTGGATCAGACAGAGGTGTCCTCTATAGCCCTGTGACTATCTCAAGTCCTGTCACCAGTGGCGTGACAGAGGAACCAGCAAGTCCCTTTGGTTGACACACTAACACCACCCAAAGTATCTGTGATTCTTGGAAGCTGTGTAAGTGCTACTGACTGGCAGAAAGGTTGTATCTGATATGATCAAATTATAAATCTCGATGAGGGGCGGGGATGATTGTCCAAATGAACCTAAGGGACGTGACCTAAACAGCAGCAGTATGGTCAGATGAAAGATCTATCTCATGGTGGTAAAGGAGAGGGCGGGGGGAGACGTGGGAAGTTGCCGCTGGAGGGACCGCTAGCCAAGGAGTGTGGGTGGCCCTCAGAAGCTGGAAAAGGCAAGGAACGTGTCTGAGGTGGCCAACTGTGCCTTGGCCACATGGTCTAGTGTCAAAATCTTGATTACAGGGCTTTAAGCTTTTGACCCAGACAACACTGGATAGAGTGAAGACCTAAGTCTCCAGGTGTTGTGACAGTAGCGGGTCAAGTCAGGTTCTGTACTCTGTGGCTCCTTCCTCCGTGTGGGAGGTAGGCAACACTCAGTGAGTGAGAAAGCATTGGCCACTCTGACCTTGAACTGACAGAGCCCTCTCTTCCTGTCTTCAAGCGTCAAGTCTCACATCAAGCCCTCAGTGTGCTCCTGCATGAGCCACAAGGAGAGCATCCCACAGCAGACTCACAGCCAGAGGTGAAGGCAGGCAGCATGGCTCTGCACAGTAGGGGACTGGGGAATGGCTTGGTGGGTGACAGTGCAGAGTCCTGCTGAGGATCTGAGTTTGGTTCCCAGCACCTGTATCAGGTGGCTCACAACCATCTGTCTTCAATTCTAGGAGACCCGGTACCACCCATGTACGGACAGCCACATACACATAGACAAATACTTAAAAAATAAATCATGCAAAAATAAACCTGCAAAGAACTAAACAAGCAAGAGCCTCACGCGTCTCTCTGCTGACGTTCCCCCATCAGTCTGGAGTTTCCTACCCTAAGATGGCCTTTCTCTCCCAGCTTGCCATGAGGCTCCATCAAATCGGGGCTGCAGAAGCATCTGCCCTCCCTCTGCCTCCAGCCAAACTGTGGACAGACTGTATGGGGACAGCAGAAAAGCCACTCATTTTACTTCACATTTTACTGTGGGCACCTTGGCTGGAAGCCATCATTGGCTGTGATCCAGAGCCTTGGAGAAATCAAGAAAAAGAGGCAGGGGGAGAATTAAGAAAGGAGTTGAGAGATGACAAGCCCACATGGAGAGAAGACACCCAGGAAAAGAGGAGAGAGAAATGCATGGTTGATTTTTCTCTATTAAAAAAAAAAAGGAAATTAAAAAAAAAAACCCAACAACAACAACAACCCGCCACACCCAACATGTTTGCTAAAACCGCGTCTGCTTTAATCATATTCTCGGTCTATAATTAAATTTAAGCGAACGTTTTACCTTTCCTGTTTTCTGAAATCTAAATGTAATTGTATTCAGCTCTGTGGTACATGCAACAAAAATGAAGCCAGGAAGCACACAGAACAAAAAGGAGATGGACTCACAGACAAGGGCATTCTGGTCAAGACTGGCCTTACCAGGCTCAACGGGACAACAAGACCAGTGGACCAGGAGAAGCCAGGGGTGGGGTGAGAAGAACAGTCTGAGGGTGGGCAGCAGGGAGTGAGATGCAGGGAGCAATCTAATACGTGTCCCTTGACTGTCCCCTCTGCTGGACCTCACCATGGCTGTGAGGAACAGACACAGAGGGACAGTGGACCAGACACATAATTCTGTCCTGAGATACAGGAATGAGAACTGTCATTTACATCTCCCCAGAGAGAATGATGATGGCGGCCAGAGGAGCAACTTCACTGAGTCACAGCTGATGACACCCCCACATCCCCGCCCAGAGCAGAGCCCACCTCCTGTTCCTTCATGGAGAGTTCTCAGCACCGCCCAACCTCACACTGGTTTTCAGGCTATGGAAGAAAAGTTCTTCCCCAGGAACTCCCCAGAACCAGGGTCCCGTTGGCTCCTTAGAGTTGAGGGGACGGGGGGGGGGGACGGGGGGGGACGACGGACGGGGGGGGGGAACGGACGGGGGGAGGGGGAGGCTTCACACTCAGAGTCCGAATGACAAAGCTGGGTGCAAAACCAAAGAGTAGGCCACCTCAAATCCCCCAATGTAATGAGCCCTGAGTGCCTGTAAGGGAAAGGAGCCAGGTGCATTCTGGGGAAATAGAGGTCAGCACAGTGAGGTGAGGTGAAGTATGAGGGGAAGGGGAAGGGAGTGTGAGAGCCTGAGGAGTGAACAGGGACCTAAGGGTAACAACTCTCAGTTTACTGACTGAGACTAACACAGCTTTTGTCTCCTTGGGGTCATTTTTGGCAAGCCTTTATCTTCAGAGTTCCTTTCTCTTTGTTGCAGGGGCAAGGTCTCTCTGTAATAGCCAGCTTGGTCCAGAACTCTCAATCCTCCGGCCTCAGCATCCCAACGGTAAAAATCCACTGACTCTGGATTTTTACTCCAAAGCTTGCTCAGTCGAACCAGAGAGCTGTGGCACAGGTGAGGTGTGTATCCGTTTTTATTGTTTTGGAGGTCTAGAAATGTTCTTTCTGCTTTGAGAGCTGATGGCAAAACAACAGATGATAAGAAGAAAGAACTTAAAAGCCTGAGGTCAGCAGCTAGAGGTTGCCAAATGAGAATGTGGGGACTTAAGCATTACTTTCACTGACCTCAAATGCCCAGGAGCAGTGTGAGAAATCCTGCTCTCTGGGCTCCAGGCTCCTGCCCACTGTTCTGGCTTGCTCCCTAATGCTGTGATAAAACGCCCTGACCCAAAACAGCTGGGAGGTGTGAGGGTCTGTTTCAGCTTTCACTTGAGCATCAGAATTTATCACCAAGCATTGAGAGGCGTCAGAGCAGGAACTCAAGCAGAATCATTGAAGAACGCTGCTTAAGGCTTCCTCACAGACTTATGCTCAGCCAGCTTTTTATACATCCCACCTGCCTAGGGATGATGCCACCCACAGTGGACAGTGCCTTCTTATATCATTCAGCAATCATCACAATGGCCCATAGAGATGTCCCATAAGACTTACCTGAATGAAGCAATGATTCAAATAACTTCCCCTCTTCTCTCTAGGTTGTATTCAGCTGACAATAAAACAAATCAGGGCACGTAATGTGGCTCATAGGAGGAAGGAGGGACCCTAAGAAGCAAAAAGGACAGACTCTTCACCCAGCCTTTCCACTGAGGACAGCTTGTAGACCATCTGGTGCTGCCATCTTTAAGACAGAAAGGGCTGAGGTTGGGTGACTGTGAGTACCATCTCAGACCTAGGTGCTCTGGTTCCAAGTTAATCCTCATGATCCCTTACAGAAAAGTGACAGTCACTTTAAAAACAGCAAAGCTGAAGACAGAGGGGACCCAGCTTCTGCAGACTGTTAGTGTGAACCTTAGAGACGGCAGGAGTCCAAGTCTGTGACTTTAACCTCGCCTCTAGTGGGAAAACTGGGGTTTCTGGACCCCGAGAAATGAGTATGAAAATAAAGGGTCAACATGAAATGCCGGGCTTCTGAAAAGGTGGGGCAGGGCATTTGGCTTCTAACTTGGGATCTGGAGATAGTCAGATTCACATCCTGTTGACACTTCAGAGTTGCTAGACCCAGATAACACTCTTCTTTTCCAGACAGAATCCAAAGTCCTGCCCCTGTTAGTGAACCTGAAACAGATAGGTTGACAAAGCTTTGGTACTCACAGAGTGTGATGCCAGATCCCACACCATCTGCCTCACCCAGTGGCTTGTGGGAACTTCAGCACCCCAGGCCCCAGCTTGGTCTACCTGAGTAGGATCTCCCCTTGAACCACATGCTTGGTTGATCAGATGTCCACCCAAGCAAGCCCCAGAAGCTCTCAGCTAAAGGCCTTTTTGACTCAGTGTTCCAAGGCTTGACTGTGCCTGGTGCAGGGTTGAGCAACTGAGGCTACTGTTGGGAGAAAGACAGAGAAGGAGAGGGCTGTGGTTTGTGTCTTTGACTTCTTCACAACTTCGTATTAAAATGTAACCCCGCAGACATTCGCAGGTTCCCAGTGTGGTAGTAGTAGCAGAGAGATTTTAACGGGACGTAATCAAGGCTTGAGAGTTACTTCATTGCTATCATCATTTGGGGCAGCATGCTGGCTTGTCCTGCCCTCTGCCATGTGGAATATATTAAGCAAACCTCTGCAGACCTGTTGCTTGCATGCTCCAATCTTGGGCTTTATGCCTTCCAGAACTATGGCGCTGCTATGTTTCTGATGCTTTTAATGTGTCTAGCCCCAGGTAGACTCTTAAAGCATTGCAAAATGAACTATACAACAAGAGGAAGAGGAGGGGAGGAGGAAGAGGGGGAAGAGGAGGAGGAGGAGAGGGAGGGGAGGGGGAGGAGGAGGAGGGAGCTGTGAAGTAGGAAAGAGAGAGACAGAAATGGGAGACACTGGAAGGGAGGAAGAGCAGCTGAGAGCAGATCTAAGGAAGAAGGGGGAAGGAGAGGATGGAGAAGGAGAAATGCTGTAAGGAAGAAGGAAGAAGATAAGGCAGGAAGCAGGCACTTGAGCTGAGTTGAGCTAGAGCAGAAATGTGGTGTCCTGGTGGTAGGAAGATGCTGACAGGCACAGGTGAAAGATGATAGGTGACAGGCACTGTCCTGAGAGATGAGCTGTACTCCAGGATACAGCATGGCCTCGCTGGCTCTCAGAAGGGCCTATCCACGTTGCCCATGAGTCACTGGAGTGTCTTGCATTATTGATGAGAAGAATCACTATGGCCGACCCTTTCACACACACTCTCGCTCCTCTGGAATGGGCCCGGTTATCAATCAGCCATTTTCATTATTAATTGCTCCTGGATGAGTCGTCCTGCAGGAACTGGGCACTGGACCAGGTCTGGGAGAGCTGCAGGTCTGTGGTCACGGCTTTCAGCATTCTGCATGAGCTAACCCTTCAGAGAGGTTGGAAGCCGTAGGGACGGAATCAATAACGGTTTGTTCCCACAAATCAGAAGAGAGGAGCCAGGTCTCCAAGTTCAGCTCCAAGCCATAGGCTAAGATGGGAAGTGTGTCTGTGTTCCTTCCTGGCCCCTGAGCAGGTATGGAAATGCAGGTCAAGAACTGGACAACAGTTTCTCTCCCTGTTACCTTCAGTTGTGAACATGGGCAGATATCTGGGTTTGGTCTCTAGCACCAGACAAAAAAATGTCCGTCCAATTCAACTGGAGGCAGCAGGGAGAGAAACTGGCCAGGGTCCCAGCTTTCTCTCTGCGTTAATGGCTGATCTCTCACCACCCACAGAGTCTGAGAGTTGAAAGGAAAATTAGGTGGCCTAGTTCAAGGATGAACAAGCAGGAAGGCACCCCTTCCTCCCTTCCTGTGGGCTCTTCCAATCCTACTCCATAAACTACTCTCTCACCCAGGCTGGCCTTGACCAGTGATCCTTCTACCTCAGGCTCCCAGAGAGCTGTGTTTACAGGCAACCACTACTAGACTAAGTATATTTTCTTGTTCTGGTTCGCCAAGTACTCTGGTGTCTAATGGGGAAATTCTTACTGCAAGGAAGAAGAGAGATTTGAGTTTTGACTAAGCTAGAAAAAGAACAGAGCAAAATGAATTTTAAAATTGAGGAATCGGAGACTGGGTTATTATAATGTTCTAAGGGAGATCCTGTTTTAAAAAAAATGCTGGAATTAACTTTGCCATATAGCCTAGAAATCCAGAGGTAGTTTATGTGTTGATGTGTGGGCTGTGGGATCAGCTTGATTAGAACATAAACATGCTAAAGAATTACCCACACACAAAATAAAAATCAAAACAAAACAAAAAAAAAAAAACCCAACCAACAAGAAAACAAAAACAAAAACAACTTAGACAAATATTACAGAAAGCATTGTTGCTTCTGTTTTAAAACTGAATAATGGATGAACACCCGCCTCCTGTTTGAGCTGTCCTGGGTTTGTGTGGGATCATGAAAGGATCCTTAAATCCTGAATTTCAAGCATTCACCTATAGAATAGTTTAAATTACAAAGCCTTACAAAGGAAGCTGGGCATAGTGGTTCCTGAACTTGCTCAGTGGGGTGAGGACTGGAGGCTCAGTTACTGGAGGTCACCTTGGGCTAATGCAAGAGGGAAAGTTCAGCTGGGCTTCATGACATTTCACCTCAATGAACAACAGTGGGATCTATATCTTATTCCAGTCGCCATGACATTGAGTACTGAGGGAGGAGACTAAGGAGATGGTTGCTCTACTGACATCTCTCTCTTGCCTTTCTGCCTTCATTTAACCCATACCCTCTGCTTGACCTAGACCTGTGCCTGCGCAGTGCTGCCCCCCACCCAGATGCTCTGAGCTTTCCATACTTGGCAGGCTGAACTCCATCTTCCCAGGTGGGGCATCAACATCTCCTTTCAAGGACCTTTCTGTAGGGCTCCTAGGGCAAGCCAGTGCTTCTCCTGGAATTCTCCTCTTTTCCATGGAAACTGTGCCTTCTTGTATTTCCTTTGGGGTATGAATGCTTCCCAGGTTTGGTCCTTCGGTCTGAACTTTTTCACATCTGTGTGGGAACAATGATCCTAGCTGCTTATTTCAGATCAGATCTGTCTCCTCAGATCAAGCTGACTCTGCGTCTGTCTGTCCGTCTCCATTTTCTGGTTTGGTCTGTCTAAGAGTGGCTGGCCCAGATACTAACTTACAAATACTACAAGAGGAGGGAGGGCTCCAGATCTGTTCCCTGCCATCTTCAATGCAAATAGCATCACACGCATAATAGGAATGGCTATTGCTATTATGAGTGAGGGGATTTAGGAAGGGCCTTCCTGAAGAGGAGTCTGAGTCCTCAGTTCTTGGACACCCTCCCTGTCTGTTCCCTCCCCATAGCCAGATGCTGGTCCCAGATCTCTGGCTGTGAATTGAGCGCAACCCCCCTGGAAGGCTGAGACTCCAGCGGTGCAGTGCTGGCGTTACCTAGTGTGAGCTCCCAGATAGATCACATTTTCACACTTGCCCATCTGCCACCACCTGCCTCCCAAAGAGCCACTCAGTCATACTTGGGAAATGTCCTGGCTGCCTCAGAAAGACACTGTGAAAATGATATAAGAACAAAAGACACATGAGCCCCCTTCCCAGCCCCTACAGGTGGGGTCTGAGGACCAGAGGTCTTGAGCCCCACCCACTCCCCACCTCCACCATTCCTGCCTGAGGGTAATTTGGAGATTACCCTTTGCTTCCATGCGGTAAGAACCTTATGCGGACTTTCATTTTGCTGTTGCTTTGTTTCCATTTGGTTTCGGTGATAATGACTTTGCCACGGCCGTGCATTCGTCCGTGACACCGGCCCGCCTTTGTTCTCTGCTTCAGAGATGTTTGAGGAGGAGACCCGGCTTCCTTAGGAAGAGAAGAAGAAAGCAAACCGAAGAGGCTGAGGTACAGAGACATGGCAACGCAGGCAAAAAGCCGCCATACGCTGTGTGACAGAATTCAAACCCACACCTGCTCTTGAAATATGCCTACCCACCAGGCTCAGGGCTGGGCACACTCAGCTCAGCCTTTGACAGAGACTGGTCAATTACTATACTTGGAAAGCCAGCAAGGCCTGCTGCCAGTGCTGTTAGCTTCTCCCCTCTTTAACATGCCCATCACACACTGTGTGTTTGTGTGTGTGTGTGTGTGTGTGTGTGTTTCTCTCTGTGTGTGTTTGCCTGTTTCTGCGTGTAGGCAGAGGTATTCTAGAGTACTTGTCTGTGTGCTGAGGTCAGAGGTCAGCATAAGGTGCGGCTCTTTATGAGTCTTTTACCTTTTCTTTGATACAGGGTCTGTCACTGACCTGGAACTTCATCAAGCAGTCTAGGCCAGCTGACAAGCAAGCTCCAGAGAGTCACCCGTCTCTGCCTCCCGTCTCTGTATCTCTCTCTGTCTCTGTCTCTCTCTCTGTCTCTGTCTCCCAACTCTCTCTCTGCCTCCCGTCTCTGTCTCTGTCTCTGTCTGTCTCTGTCTCTCTCTGTCTCTGTCTGTCTCTGTCTCCCTCTGTCTCTGTCTCTCTCTGTCTCTCTCTCTCTGTCTCTCTGTCTCTGTCTCTCTCTGTCTCTGTCTCTCTCTGTCTCTCTCTGAGATTACAAGCTTGAACCTCAATAGTTGGCTTTTTTTTTTTGTGGTCTGTGTGCATTAAAAACCCTGCCACCAGACTTGAGAGACAAGTGTTTTACCGACTGAGTCAGCTCCCCAGACCTTTGCACTATGGATTTTCACGGACTTTTTGGTGAGCTCTAGACTCAGGTGAATTTCAACTCTGCTGAAACTCAGAGGACCCCCGCCCCCCATTTTTCCATTTCTAAGAAAAACAGGGGCAGCCAGGCGTGGTGGCACACGCCTTTAATCCCAGCACTCAGGAGGCAGAGGCAGACAGATTTCTGAGTTCGAGGCCAGCCTGGTCTACAGAGTGAGTTTCAGGACAGCCAGGGCTACACAGAGAAACCCTGTCTCAAAAAAAAAAAAAAAAAAAAAAAAGGAAAACAGGGACAAAAATGTGTACTTCCCAGTTATAGGCAAGTTGATGAAAGAGAAGTGCACAAAGCATGTTTTGTAAGTCATTGTCACTGAAGAGACCAATGGAAGAATTCTGCCTCTGAGATGATTAACCATCTCAGCCATCAACAGTTTCTAGAATCACCTGGAATATGGGCCTCTGGGAATCACTAGTAGACTGCAGTGAAGAGGTGTTGCCTGCGTCCTCCGTTCTGCCCGGCGTCTCGCCTTGGGGGTAGTGGGTGAGAAGGCACAGGATCAACAGCTAAAACTCCAGGAGCAGGTGAGAATGGGGCAGCAAGTTCCTTTATTAATTTTCAGGGAGCATCCTTTATACCCTCCACCTGCGTCTCACTGGCCCCAAGTGTGTCCTCCAAGTGGCTGTGACATTGTCTGCATCACCAATCTCTAGGCTTTCAGACAGGCTTCAGTTTGGCCCTCATGCAGAAGTTACCTCCTTGGCTGCAATGAGGAAGCAGCCACTGCCCTGACAACAGGGCCTTTTTGTTCCTCCTACAAAGAGGTTAACTGAGATGGCAAGATCAGCCCACTGTTGGTGGCACCATCCCCTAAGCTAGGAGCCTAGACTGTAAAAAAGGAGAAAGTGGGCAGAACACAGGCTTTCCTTGGACACTGCTTCCCTGCCATAGGTAGAATTTGATGGCTGCTGCATCTTTTTCCCATGATGTGCCTTTGAACTGTGAGCCAGAATGTACCATCACTTCTGGCTGCTTCCGTCAGTGAATGTTATGACAACAACAGAAAAGCAAAAAGAACTGCTGCCTACGTTTTGAACAAGCCATGCTGTAAGAAGTCACAGGAAGACAGCAGCTAGTATACAGCCTCCCTAGTGCATTGGTCTTCTCCCTGGGCTTGCAAAGAACTGGTAGAAGGGTCTTCCTGGCCACGTCTCCTCATAGCCCCTGTTGGCAACCCCTTCCATCTAAATACCATCTCTACCATTTACTCAATCTTCTATCAGTTACTTTAAATTTCTCTATGAACAATGATCATTCTGAGATTTCTGGGGTTAATTTTGTCTCCTTGTCTAGGCCATCAATTTTTTGTTGTTGTTTTAATTTTGGGGGTGCATATAGATGACTATGTAGTGTGTACCCATATAGTATGTATGTTTCCATGTGTGTGTGTGTATGTGACTTTAATTTTTTTTAAATCTTATTTTTAATGAAGGTTCTTAAGTGCCTTAACCTTCCTTTCACCCACCACCCACCAGAGGCAGTGGAAAAGGAAGGATATGAGGGAAGTGGACCTGTTTAGAAAGGTTCTTTGGAGAAACTCCCATCTGTGTTGTCTAGAAATCAGCTGTTCAGTTCACAGGTCAGCAGCAGCTGGATCCACTGGTAAACACTTCACAGACACACCAGCAGTGCAGTTCAGCAGAGTCCAGATACCAAACATGCATCAGCAGCAGTGACACTACCTAGCAGAGACAGCCAGGCCTCAGTCTCGGTTCAAGGTAGCAGGAGGGACCAGGAGGAATGCCAGGAGTTCTCTGCTGTGCCCCTCTCGGGGAAGTGAAGATCAGCAAGATGGGAGACCCACAAGCATTGCACAGCTAGTTGTACCAGCAAGTCTAGCTCAGTCTCTGTCACTGTCTGTCAACTCCTATTATACCCTACATATGTCAGGTGTCTTCCACGTATCCTGCCTCAGCATGTGTCTTGCCCCAGCACCTGAGCTGACAGCAGTCTGCCAATCAGCCAAGGCCCATAGAAGTGGCAAGAAGCCATGGCACAACACCAGAAGATTTTTAGTGCATTTCTCTCTATGGAGTCCCCACAAATGCAGCTCGGCTATGCCATGTAAGGCAGACCATGCATACCTGATGTTAGCAAAGAATCCTTCATCACGTGTCCTTTCACAGGCTTGCTTTAGCAGAACATCCTTTCACCTGTCTGTTTCAGTGAAACGTTCCCTTATGAGTCTGCCTTAGTCTTTCACCTGCGTCCACTTTAATGAAGTGTTCCTTCACATGTTTACTCCAGCAAAACACCATCCAACCAACTTCCCAAAGATCCCTTATGTTTGTACTTTGTGTGTGTGTGTGTGTGTGTGTGTGTGTGCGTGTGTGTGTGTGTGTTGGGCATGTATATTTACAAATGGTAGCCAGACGTTGATACTGGCTTTGTCTCCCTCAACTATTCTCCACCTTTTATCTTGAGACGAAGTCTCTTCTTAAACCTACATACCAACAAGTTAGCCAATGCATCTAGCCAGCTTGCTCCAGGGATCTCACCTCTGTCTCCCAGGTACTAAAATTATATTGGGTATTTAGGATCCAAACTCCAACCTCATGCTTAGATGAAGGGATAAGGGGAGCAGAAAACTGGAGCTCAGTACCTGGGACTGCTAAGCCATCTCAGCGTATTTCTGACTCAGTAAGGATCCAAGGCATTTTTGGATTGCTGTTACTTGCTGTTTGTAGAGATGGGACCTCTCCCTCATGGCAGGAAGAGATCTGCTCTACTCATCCTGAGGGACTGTGAGGGGAAAGGGTGGGCTCAGGACTGTCTACCATCAAACCCCACTCCCTCCCACCAGATCAACATGTCTCTGGTGTCTAAGCCCAGCTCACAAATGAGGGCATGGCAGGGTGCCTGAAAAGCTTTCAGAAGAAATACTTGCATCGTGTGGATAAAAGCAACTCCCTGGAAATGCATTGGAAACCTCTTTTAAACTCTATGCTTTCTAAGCGAGGGACCTGGCTGCTTAGGGGAGCTGACTTGATTTGCTCCCAGGTCTGTGTTCTCTCAAAGGGTGGAGGATGATAGTTTCCAATGGGCAGGAACAAAGTCCGCATTCCAAGGGCTGAGAGATTGGAGACAGAGACAGAAGAGAAGGGTTTAACAGATCTCCATGGCTGGAGACTACAGGGAAACCTCTCTCCTTTCATGCCTGGAGATATGTTTAGGAAAGCAGAGTGTAATAAGAAAGACGGGGGCTGAAGGTGGAGAACATACCACCAAGGGCAGCTCCTATGTGGGTTCCCTAGACTGAATTTGGACATTTGTTTGTTGAAGCAGGGCTTTACTATGTAGCCCTGGCTGTCCTGGAGCTCTTATAGACCAGGATAGCCTCAAACTCACAGAGAACTTCCTGCCTCTGCTTCCCAAGTACAAGTGTTCAAGGTAAGCACCGCCACACCTGGTGACTTGGATCTTCTTTTTAGAAGAGAGACGATGGAGTGGGGAGTGGGAGCGTACTGGACTGCGTTTACTCATCCAAACATTCCAGACACAGCATGGCTTCCCAGGGGATAACTGTCCTTATTGCAGATGAGAGAGCTGGAGCCCATCAGCCTTGTCTTCCAGGCCTGGATGTGTCTCGCTACACTTCCTGAGTTCTACCTTGCTCCTCAGAATGGAAAGCTCTTGCTTCCAGGCCAGCAATTCCTCATTTGTCTTTGTTCGAATAGAAAACAGGTGATCAACTGAAGTAAAAAGAAATCTTTCCAGTCCTCCAGGAGAACAGCAGTTGGCTCATTTAACCTACAGGGACAAGCTATTCCAACTCAAGCCTGGAAAGGTGCCCTGTACTCTGTCACTCACTGAGTGGCCATCAGCTCCCTGGGCTGTTTATGGCCAAGGGACTTCAGAAATGGGGTTTCAAGAGTCAAACTTTGAAGAAGGCTATCTTGGTAAACAACATCTGGATGAAGTGAGGAGAAGGGAGGGATAGGGCCAGGTATCACCCATGTAGTGACAGATTGTATCTTTCACAAGCAGCCAGTTAATGAGAAATGTAACTCATAAGAGATATTAACAGAATGTGAGTACTCAACTTTGACCACCACTTTCAAGTCAGAATCTGGGTTCTGTCACACGCACATATGAGGTTCATGTTTGGAACCTGACGATACCACCCTGTCTGTGATTTATGCTCATAAGAAGGAGGATAAGGAGTATTTGCAAGCCCTTTGGGGTTTACATCTGAGATGGCACTTCCACCAAGCATCAGAAGGAGGTACACACGATAACAGGTCCCAGGATAGGGATAGAGAGAGCCTCGGACTGCAGCAGCTTACAGACACGCAGTTAGTAGGCACAAGATACTTGTCAATCAAGGCCCAAGAGAAATCACAGCCCAAAGGAAATGCAACAGGATTTGTAGGCAGAAGTGGAATAAAAATCTATGAGTCTAGACTTGAAGCCATGGGATGGTTATGAGTAGCCTTGGGCATTCCTAACAGTTAGACTGTGGAGCTGTCAGATTCCTCCTGACTCCATGCTGTTGGTTCTGTGTCCTGAACCAACAACTAGCCAGAGTATTGTGTCTCTCTATCTTGAATAGCAGCAGTCCTTAAGCAAGCAAGCAAGCAAGCAAGCAACAAACAAACAAACAAACAAATTAGCAGCAAATCTTAATTGCAAAAAGAGGTGAGATATTATTTCACTATTTCACAACTAAGAATTGAAGATTCTCGTGGACACCAGATAAACACAGGGGCCAGACATCCCCCAGGAGATCAATGGAGACAGTGGCTCACGCTGATGAGGATCCAATGTCAAGAAGCAAAGGCAAGGGTTGGGGGGTGATGTGGTGCTAGATTCCACCTTCAGAACTAGAGGAAAGTAAAATAACCAACCAATAGAAGGCCAAAAGCACGGGGTGCAAAGAAGAGCCAATCAGGGTTACTCTTAGAGCACGGTGTACAACGAGGGGCCAATCAGGGTTATTCTTAGAGCAAGGGAGCAAAGAAGAGCCAATCAGGGTTATTTTTAGAAGTAAACAGATGATTAATACAGAACTATCCTCCACGGTGGATGGATGGATCAGCAGCTTGGAAGGAGTGTATGAGGTAACTGTTGTGGGCTAAGTGGGAGAAAGCAGGAGTGCCATTTTAATGGGTAAATAGAAAATAAAGACTTCCAGAACTCTAGAATCCATGAGAAAGAATATCTGGGGAGAAACAAAAAAACAAACAAACAAACAAAAAAAAAGATGGGAATTAATGCTTTGAATAACCCAGCACAGCCTTTCCTACAATTAAAACTCTCACGGTTGAAAAGGGTGGTGAATGACCAGTTGGGTCTTAAAAATGTACATTGATGGGGACATCTGGGGACATCTCAGGCTGGAGCAGAGGAAGATAAACAGGCAACAGTTACACATTAATAAATGGGTAACCCATCCAAAGCTACCAACCATTCTCCGGGCGTCAGGTTCTCTGTTCATGGCTCTGGGGATAGGGATTATGGGCCTATTCTTCAAAACACTAAGAGAAACGACTGGGCAGGTGGCTCAGCAGCTAAGGACACTGGTCCTCAATTCAGAGCACTGAAAACAAACAAACAAACAGAAACAGGCCAACAACAAAAACCAACAAACAAAACCAGGTGTGGAGGTGCACACCTGTAGTCCTGGCAGTTGGGAGGTAGGAAGAGCAGGGGTTCAAGGTCATCCTTGGCCACACAGCCAATCCAAGACTTACTGGGTGCCCACGTCTACCAGATCCCTTGACAGAGCCTCTGTGGGTGTGGCTTCCCGGCGTTTCCCATGTCCTCTTCTGGCTCTCTGGAGGCACACATGAGGTTACTGTCTCTATCTTTCCTCATATCTAGACACGAATGGGTTAGACTGTGGCATTTTAAGATCTAGTGACTGAAATGTTCTGACTAGTCACATTTGACCTTGAGTGATCAGAAACGAAATAGAAAGATAATGGGGGTTCAGACTGGGGTAAGGTGGAGCTCCCCACCCTCCCAGGCAAGAGAGCTAAGGGGAAGGATGGACACTTGGCTCTGAAATGTGAAAGAAACAGGAGTGTCTAAGTCAAAGAGGAGCAAAGACTGTTTTAGCTCATAACACCAAACCCCTAATTAATACAGCCAGAGACACAGCGAAGACCTTATGTACGGCTTTAGGAAGCCAGGCATCTGTAACAAAGACAGGAACACAATATAATTAGCATTTAACTCCTTTTTAAAAGACTGTCTGTGTCTGTGTGTGTGTGTGTGTGTGTGTGTGTGTGTGTGTGTGTGTGTGTTTTCAGACGCTGCACGTACATGACAGAATCAGAAGACAACTTGGGAAATTCAGCTCTCTCTTACCCTGTAGGTTCTGGGGTTTGAACCAGGTCCATAGTCCACTGTCTTGGCTTCAAGCATCCTTACCGGCTGAGCCATCTTGTCAGTCCTCATTCTCTTACTTAGAGAAATGTAAATGTCAAAAATAAACAAACAAAGAGAAAGAGAGAGAGAAAAAAGGAAAAAGAAAAATTTACCCATTGTTTAGAAACACTTAAAACTGCAAGCAACTGGTACAAGAGAATGGTCTATGACTTGAGAGCTAAGAAATATTATTTATTTGACAAAACACCCATCAGAATAAGACAAATTTATTCAGAAAAAGTCATCAACTTTTATGATTCTAAGGTCATCAAGTGAAATTTAATGTCAAAAAACTCAGTGGATTGAATAAAATATAATTTCATACCAGTAAAGAAAGTTTAGGACACAGCAGTTCCACGATTCAAAATATGTAAAGTGTATCACCAAATAAACAATGAGCCACACAAAGTAAAACAAGAGAAAGTTACGAGAAATTCTAACAGTCCATAAGCCCACAGAAAGATGCAAGAATGAGATGCTAAGACAAAACCGCTTGATGATTCCAAGTGTCAGACTTTACCATGAGTAAAAGGAATGCACACTGTCTGAGATTTGTCAAAGGGCACAGTTGTCACTCTGTGGGAGAGTTAAGCAGGTACCAACTCCCCAAGGTAACACAAGTTCACCTGCAGAGTCGTGCATGGTGTCATCGTGTCACAGTTTGCAAGAAGGGACTGAAGACCACTTAGGCCAGGACTGTGAGAACAGCAAAGTAAAATATGGTATTTTAATAGAGTAGAATAATAAACCCGATAAGTAAGTATAAATCTTAATACCATAAAAACTACGGAAGGAAGAAAGACTCTCGGAATCTACCTGGGACACTCCCCTTTGTTCTCAAAGAAAAGATACTCACAGGTCATTTAGATCCATTTCCCATTTGGGGTGTCAGTGGAGGCCTGCAACATGCAGACTCGGGAGAGGGGACAATTGTGAGAGTTCCGGCAGGAAACCGGTAATAACCAGAACCAAGACACTTGAAGGAAGCGCAATGCCAGCTTCCGAGTGTGGTCAGGAAGCCTGGAAGCCCTGACCCTGAACCACATATCATAATGGTTCATTGTCATTGTCAACTTGACTGGTTCAAAATCATCATGGGAAACACTCTCAGGGTGTCCATGGGGGCAGCTCCCAGAGGGATGGAATGGAAGTGGGAACACTCATCCTGAATATGGAACTCGCCTTCCCATAAGCTAACATCCCCGAGTGAATGAGAAGGGCAAGCTGAGCTGACCATGAGCATCCGTCTCTCTCTGCTTCCTGATGATAACCATGAGTCAGAACCTCCTTCCTCAGGTATTTGATTACAGCACCACGTAAGGTTACAGACAGGCAGAGAGATGGTAGACAGATCAAAGGGTTTCCTCCCAAAATCCTTTTAAGGAAACAGGAAGCCAGGAAACCTTGTGGTCCCCAAGACCCTCCAGTCACCCATTAGTGAACATGGACACCTACACTGTGCAGAGCAGCTTCGGAGAAAAGGTGATCAACAGAGCAAACTCCTGGCTTGGGATCATTTGCATGGGTCACAGGCTCCTTCCTGACCAGGCCCAGAGCGTCATCACACCAGACAGTCACATTATTACTCGCATGCCATGAATAGATTTTTATCATTTAATAATCAAGCTCTTAATTAAAAATAAGCGATTCAAAGAGCAATTAATATGAGGTGCTTAAATAGATTTGTTCGACACCCGTGGCATTTAAATAGAGGATGTAAACCAGTTCTTACTTAGTCTTAAAATCTTCCTCCAATAATATTACACAAGCAAATGCGATCTTTCTCTCAGCTTGGAGAGCAAATTCAGGGCCGTGCTGAATGACATTTATATGTCACATCTTGGAGAACAGTTTTTAAAAATTCGTCTATTGGGTCAACAAATATTTCTCTAGAATATTTTGTGTCTTGGCCATTGTATAGTAGGCCCTTTATAATAAAGCATGAGCACCCTTGGCCTATGCTACCACCCCTGGGAAACCTATGTCAGCAGGGCAGAGTCTGGCCTGTGCTGTCGTAAGTGACAAGCACAGAGGAGAATATAAGCCCAGTCATGGGCCTTGGGGAAGATGGAGGGAGGTTGCCTGGGTAAGCAGGCCTGCAACGGAAAAGGAATTCTGGACCTTGAGCATCTTCTTCAACATGGGCTCAGCTCCAGATCTTCTGCTGGTCAGCACTTTGGTCAACTCCCCCCCCCCCCACACACACACACCCCTTGATCAGTCCAACTCCCTATGCTTGGTTCTCTGGGTTTCCAGGCAGGATCAAATCAAAGTGGCCTTAGATGACCTCATGTTAATGACCTCTGTTCAGATGGAACTCAAGCTTGGCTATATTAAGTATTAAGCCAGCTCTTTCCAAAGCACAAAACCAAGCTGCATAAATCTCTGCTCAATTCTGGAGAAGAGTAGCCTAGGTTACCACTGAGGAGACTGGGCCTACAGAAGAATCCAGATGGGCAGGATGGTTGAAACCTAATGCCTGCTTATCAGGTGTCTTGAGGAAGACACAGGCTCCCAGTCCTTAGGCTGTCTTTGCTAGACTTCCCTACCCAGTCAACTGTAGCTTGAGTACGGAATGGGAGGACAGGATGGCTAGCTGGTCTCCTGGGCAGAAGTTTTGAAGAGATGGTATGTGGAAGTCCTGTGCAAAGCCACATGGAGAGTTTAGTTCATGTTTGTTCCTTGAAGGGCTTCTAGGATAGTAACCAGGCCCTTATTTGGGTTGTGGCCATGTCTGCTCAAGCAGCCATAAAAAAATGTCATAGACAAGATGGCCTGGATGACAGAAATTTATTTGCATAGGTCTGAAAGCTACCATGCTAGCCTGAAGACTAGGTCTATGCCGTATCTCCTTGCTATGTCTCCAACCATAGAGCCAGAGGCTGCTCTCCTCAAGGCAAGGCTAAGGATATAGATTCAATTCCAAGGACCCAACTTTTGGGACTTCATCCATATTGGGAAAATGTGATATCATCATCCTGGAGGCCCCAGCCTCGAGCCTGGCATAGGCACTACCTTATGAATCATTTAATTCGTTAGTTACATGAAGAATGTTGATAACCACAGGATTCCATGGTGCTTTGCAAGCTGAGCTGGACCCTCCTCTTCCTTGCCATTTTCTTCACCTGACAACACAACCAAAACAAAATATGACAGAGTAATGTCTCTAAAACGCATTACTTACTACCAAGTGAAGGCTTCCCTTGCCTTTGCTAAAATAGTGAACCCAGAAGAATTTCTTATGGGGAGCGATTTGGGGATTGGGAACATTTGAATATGCACAGTGAGCTTTGTTTAGTGTGAGACCCGGATTTTCAACTCAGTACTCAATGGGCTTCATGGCTCTTTAAATACTCAGCCTGGGGGGACTTCACACACTGTGTTTAGTGAGTTTGCATTGTGACTGCAAGCCGCCAGGTGAGGCCACACACCAAATCATCTTCTACTTGGTTTATGGTGAAGGTGTTAAATAAATAAATAAATAAATAAATAAATAAATAAATAAATAAATATAGTTTAGGATCTTCCCGCCTTTCAGGGTTCATATTTTTAATTTAAAGTTGTCCAACACAAATACCTGCTTTAAAATCCCCATTTCACCATTAATGTTGGTTATTTAATGACTGAATCCTCACCTGTGTCACTTACCTGGAAATGTAGTGGGAATAGCCATCACCCTAGAAGCTACGTAGATGTGGTGACCAGGGTAACGACAGAGATGACAGTGGTGGTGGTAACCTTTTGGTGGGAACAGTCACAACTCCATTGCAACTATCAATACCAAAAGCATCAAGTAGTAAATATTGAGAGTAATTGAGCCAAAAACAGCAGTAGTGATGTCTAACGTGACAATCTAGGAGTTTCATGTTCCTTTTTATCTTATTTATTTATTTATGTATTTATTTATTATAAGTCTCTGTGAGGAACTCAACTTGTAGGACTGGGCCCCTCTCTCGACCATGTGGGACCTTGTGTTTGAACTCAGGTCCTCAGACTTGGCAACAAGTATCTATATTCACTCAGCCATCATGCTGGCCCCTGTATGTTTCCTCCTGACTGTGTGTTATTGTCTCTAACTCTGACCCCAACTCTGGGCCATCTTATGAGGCAGCCAGATGAAGTCACAAATGAGAGAAAGAAAGGTTTTCTAGAATCTCTCCATCAGTTAATACAAGCAAAGAGCACAAGTACTAAATGTTCAAGTGTGTCTAGAGGTACAAACTTTGGCCCAAAGTTCAAAGAACGGCTGAAGAGATGGATCAGCTGTTAAGAACACTTGGTGCTCTTCTAGAGGACCTGGGTTCAATTCCCAACACCAACAAGGCATCCCACATCAGTCTGTACTCCAGTTCCAAGGGATGAGACATCTTTTTTCTGGCCTCCACAGCCACTGCATGGACTTAGTACAAAGACAAAACACAGTGAAAGGAGGAGGGGTAGGGGGAGGAGAAGAAAGAAATGCACATACACACATATACACACACAGACACACAAACAGAAACACACACACACACACACACACACACACACAATTTTTTTTATAGAACTCTAAAATTGCCAGTAGCAGAAGAACTGGAGGGTGGGGATAGCTTTGGACTCGGCTAATACTGGTCAAATAAGTCAATGAGCTGTCCCATGGCCACTGCACTACTCTCAAACCCTGACCCGTCATCCCTGTCTATCCCTTTTGTGTTCACAGGCTGTCTCTCCTTCTTTTCTGACTTGGCTCAGGCTCTGATTCTCTGCTTAAACCCTGGTCAAGTGCAAGCATGCAAAGGCTGATGAGAGAGGCCCCAAGGACCATCCCTGCATGATGGAAGCCTGGGAATTTCCAGGCTGTCTCTGCTCCAGGGAACCCCCCACAGAGCAGCCCACCCTGGTGTGACATCTGTGTCTGTTGCTGTCTGGGTGTCCCTCCTGCACCCGCATCTGATGCCATTAGGAGTCCCTGCTTTCTAATGTAGACTGCATTAGAGATTGTTTGTGACAGCAGTGCCCCACCCCTGTAATTACTTAATTCTTCTGGAATGTGAAGAACTGGCATTGGGGTCTGAACTGGGCCATAGCAAGTCAACCTTCTCCTTTGTTACACAGGACACCATCATACCCAAAGCTGCAGGAAGGCTCAAAGGTCCCCAAAAGAAGCGCAATTTCCTTGGGTTGGGTTTGAAATCAGACCTGGGATGCACATCTCTAGAATCACTACCTATACTCCAGAGCCCATCAGCGGACAGCTACCACACTTAATGTGTTTGTGATTCCCTTCCTCCCTGCCTCGCCCCCTCCCTCTCTCTTAAGATGCTAAGACTCAAAGCCAAATCCATTAAACAATTCCTACTTTGATTTGCAAAAGCCAACAGGCATTCTGTGAGCAAAGGGAACAAGTCATTTCTTGCTTCTGAGTTCGGGAATGAAATGTCTTTCCATTCAGGTCCTTTGAGGTATGTCAAGCTGAAGGGTGATCTAATTCATTTTCAAGGTAAAAAAAGAGTGCTCATTGTCCACACCGCTTCTTTTTTTTTTCCCCCATTGCTGAACACTCCAGAGCTGATCAGTCAGCCTTGATTCCTTCATCTGCGAGCGAGAAATTCAAGATCTCATTCACAAGGAAAATACAGAGAAGCTGGAGGCTCCCCTAGCAGGGTTTGACCCTGCACGTGTGCTCCAAAGATACTTGTTAATGGAGGGAGTTTTGCTAAGTGAACAAAACAGTAAATTGCTAAAGAGGAAGGAAAGGAAGACGGTAGGTTTGAGTCCACCTCAGTGACAGCTTTTCATAAAACCCTCTGGGAACAGTAACATACCACGAGGTCACAGAGCCACAGGGACAGAGCAACAACCACACTGGTTATCCATACTCCTGGACTGAAGTCTTCCAACTGCAGACCAATGGAAAAAGTCACGGCTAAAGAAAAGAGAACTGAAAACCCCTCTTCTTTCCTGTGGTTTTATTTTTCCATAAGCAAACATCGGAAGATGGCCCCCAAGTAAGCATTGTTTCTTCCTTATGGACTGGTGACACTCACAATGGCGCTGGATCAGTGCTATGTGCACACTTGTGAGGACCAAGTGGTCTCCCATCTCTGCTTTTGTTTCCTAGTGCTGTGACAAAATGCACCGACCAAAGCAATTTAGGTGGGGAAAGACTTATTCAGGTCCCGGTTCCCAGTCCCAGGCCATCATTGCAGGGAAATCAGGGCTGGAACTTGAAGCAGCTTGTCATCACATCCACAGTCAGAAGAAAAGAAATGATTGAATGTGTCTGTATTTACAATCACTCCTCTGTCTTTACTCTATATCATCTAGAATCCCTTGCCTAGGGAATCGCATCACCCATGGTGGGCATGTCTTCCCACCTTAAGATATTCAAGACAACTCATAGACATACTTATGGGCCAACCTAATCTAGAAAAGTTCTCTAGCCAATTTGATTTGCACTAAGGTTTGAACATGTTTTAGTTATTTTCTATTTTCTAATACCATGAGCAAATCGATTTATAAAAGAAAGAGTTAATCTGGGTTTGCAGTTCCAGAGGTTTATGTAGAGCCTATGATCGCAAAGCATAGTTGAACATGGTGGTAGAACCAGGAGGCTGAGGGCTCACGTCCTGAACTACAAGCAGGAAGCAGAGAGAACAAACTCCCTGCAGGTGTGAGTCTTTAGACTTTCAAAGCCCACCTCCAGGGACACACTTCTTCCAATGAGACCATACTTCCTAAGCCTCACAAACAGTGTCAAAAACTGGAGACCATGTGTTCAAATGCCCTAGATTCCTGGGGACCCTTCTTATTTAAACCATGACAGAAAATGATGGATTAAGATAATGACCATGGCCACAACAGGATACAAGTGTAGGAAGGCCATAACTAAATGAATCATGTCTTAGCTTGTTTTCTATTGCTGTGATAAAACACCACGACCAGCGGCAAGTTGGGGAGAAAAGTTTTTATTTCATCTTACATTTTTTTAAGTCCATAACTGAAGACAGGAACCTGGAAACAGTAACGGAAGCAGAGACTATGGAGAAACACTGCTGACTAGCTTGCTCCCGATGGTTGGCTCTGCCTGTGTTCTCAGACACCCCAGGACCACTTGCCATGGTGTATAATCAGAGTGGGAGGGCTTTTCCTACATCAACCACCAATCAAGAAAATTCCTCCGGGTCTTGCCTACAGACCAATCTTATGGAGGCATTTTCTCCATCACTAATCCCTCTTTCCAGATACCTCTAGGTTTGTGTCGAGTTGACAAAACACCAACCAGCACAGCCTGGTAGACTGGCTGACAGGCTTCATTGATGGAATACTCACATTTTTATCCTCCCTTGTAAGCCAGGACTACAGAATCAGCCCACAGGACATTCTTTTTTTTTTCTAGTCTAGCAGATAATGAGTGGTGACCTGGATTTTGAGTTCTCATCTATAAAATATTTGGGAACTCTGTCATGGGCCTTAGGAAGTAACTCTTCCCTGATCAGAAAGAAACACATAAGGTAAGTCTGCATAGCAGTGCCAGCCTTTGTTCCTGATTTTGGACGTATCGTGAGGGACTCTAATGTCTGTTACCTGCAGCCATGTTGCCATCAAGATATTAACATCAAGAAGCCTGTACAGATGCCAGCTCAGAATAGCAATGCCACCACATGCTACGTGGTGGGGATGGCCATTGCCTACATACAGAAGGAAAATGTTGGTCTAATTAGATGTCTATTCTCTTTTTCAATTTTTATTATTGGATCAGGGTATTACTCCTTCCTGCTCTTGTCCCATGAGCCACTGGGTCTGACTTCTATAGCTGTTTTTAACCTAAAAAGTATCTATCATCAAAGATATCATTGTACCAAGGAATGCTGCCTCTTTAGTAACCAGGAGTAACCATCACATAATAAAATGTACATTCTACATAACTTATACTGAAATTAGATCAATTCAATTTCAAGATGGAAGGCTGGGCTGTTAAAGAGGTGATGATGCAGTCAACAAGAGGAGGGAGACGCAAGCATCACCTGCCTTTATGGAGATGTGCATTTCCCTTTCCTGGAGCTAATGTAATAAGTTGTCATACAGATCTTAAAATCAAATTTTATTCTTCCCTGTTCTGGAAGCCAGGATTCCTTAAGTCAATGGGTCAGTGACATGCACATGATCTTATTTGAAAATAAGATTCTAGGAGATGGGAAAGTGAGGTATTGGAGTAGATTCTAACCCGACATGACAGCACTCTTCTAAGAAAGAAGTGGGCACTGAAGTGGCCTGCACAGAGGGGAATCCAGTACTAAGAGAGTGTCATGTACAAGCCAAAGAATGTCCACAGTTAGCAGAAGTCATGAGAAAGACCTGGAATGACTTCCCCAAAGCCATTCAGAGTACTGAACTCAATGCATTCCAACCTTTTGCCTCCATTCTATTGGCTGCAGATGGCCTTGCCATTCCTGACTTGGAGTCTTATTGCTCTGAATTTTGCTTTTATTGTCAAACAGTCGACTGTGTCTCTGTCACTTCTAAGGACAACTGTTATTGGCCATAAGGACTCTGAAGACATTTACCCTATTCTAGTCACAAGATCTATTTATGAATAAAGTCCCATTCACAGGAACCAAAGCCCAATACATGTACATGTTTTGGAGATACACAGTTCAGCCTGCTGGACATTTCAATTTGATTTCTATGCTCTCTTGACCTGCAAACAAATCACTGTTAGCTTAGACACTTACAGAACTTTGCTATTGCTTGGTTGAACTCCCAACCCACCATCTGACATGATCAATTTAAGTAGGAAAATGGGATTCCATGGTTTATGACACAAGACATCTGTAAGTGACAGATTGTACCTGTGAGTAAAAAAGAGAAAGCAACACAGAGCAAGGAAGGTCATTATCGAACTCCAGAGACTTCCTCATTTCCCAGGCTGGGCACAGGCTCCACCTTCTTAGATTCTGAGAAAGTCTCCACACATCTGTCACTCCTATACCTCATGGCTTTACAGGATCTCTGGCCTTTTTTGGACACGTTGGTGAACATCTAGCATTCCAGCCCTTGGGAAGCTGACACAGGGGGATGGACAATATCACACCAGCCTGTAGTATAAGGTGATCGCTGGCCCTGTGACGAGATAACAGGACTAGGGCCTGTTAATCATTCCTCTTTGCTGTGGCCATGTCTGCTCTCGGGTTTTGGTCTCATCCTAAGTATGAAATTCTCAGTGATAAATTAAATCAATTATCTTGAGATCCCCTAGAGTGAGAAGAGAGGCTGGGATAAAGGACACTGGGGGTGGGGGTCCCGGAAGAGTTGCACTTTCAGTGAGCTGCAGTGGCTGGCCCGTCTCCCCCGTTTCTCCCTCACTACAATTGCCTGTACCCGCTCACTTCAGAATTTGGACAGTCATCGAAGGTTTTTTTTTTTTCTTTCTTTCTTTTGCATATGATCAGTATGGAGATTTATGGAGACGCTTGCTTTTTATGCAGCTAAAGAGGGAAACATACACACACATTCTACACAATAGCAGCAAATGAACCTTCGCCAGCTCTGCACACATTTATACAGCAACAGCAGACATAGTGACACCAGACTGCGAGGGGAGAAAGCAAGCTTGTCAATGTTTACAGAGACCAAAATGGGGAGGCCTCCTGTTTCTCCTTCCTTCCCTCAACAAACACGAGTGGAGGCCAGGGGCTTGGCGCTGGCGGGAGAGTTGGGAATCACAGAGCCCTGCCTGGAGGCACTCGGGGGTGTCTGAGATGTAAGCACTTGACACAGCCTCGCACTGGGTGTTTTGATGCAGGTTGATGCCAGGTGATGCCAAGGGCCTAGGGGGGCAGGCATCTAAGGTATGACAACACTGACCCCTGACTCTGTGCTTTGGAAGAAGGCTGCAAGAGTCACCCTCAGCTAGATTCTGATAGATAAATAAGGCAATTAGGCACAGGTAGCCTTTGACCACCTCAAGATGCAAGGCCTTTGGAAGTCTACAGCTTCTTGAGGTGAAAGTATACAAAGGTGTCTGATTAAACCTCTCTGAATGCGGAACTTGTTAGCTTTATCCTCAGTGTGACCAAAACACTGATAGGGACAGCTTCAGTGGGAAAAGAATGATAATGTGGGGCTTATGTTCTCAGAGGACTGAGCCCACGGTGCATGTCCCCATGACCTTGGCAGACTGTTGTGGCGGGAGCTGATGGAGAAAGAGTTTCTTCTTACCCCCCTACTCCGGTGGGTGGTGAGAATTCTTCACTCCCCAGAATTCTTCAAACCCCAACCACAGCCACAGTCTCAGCTCTTAGGCTCCTGGGGAGGAGAACTCACAGCAGATCACAAGAGCTTCAGTGCTTGTTCTTAGCAGGTGAGAAAGCCTATGTCCGGAGGAGAGGGTGAGCAGGCTCTGTGCAAGTAGCCCCTTCCTCCTTACCCTCCTCCTGGGAGGTCTACCTTCCTGGGATTGGCAGAGGCTTTCTTAGAAGCCATCTTTATCCATAGCTCAGTCTGTTACAATCAGATGCAGGGCTGTGTAAGAAGGTGAACCACCTACAGAGTTGGGAAATTTACAAGGCAAAGTACAATGGCACTTCCATAGGTTCTGCCGGAAGAGGCCTTGTGGGATCTGGCCTGAGCCTGCTAAGATTGGCTTTGCTGGTTTTCCTAGAGCTCTATCCATCCTTTCTCTAGCCAGCCGGGAGCCTTCTTACTGTCTTTTCTTGTATTCAAAGCTAAACTGATGTGGACACGACGCGTGTGAGTCCTGTAAATCCTGATCCTTTGGGGAATCAAGGAACCATTTCACAGGGGTTCCCTAAGACCTCAAACAGCACAGATATTTACATTATGCTTCATAACAGTAGCAAAATTGCAGTTAGGAAGCAGCAACAAAAATAATTTTATGGCTTGGGAGTCACCACAACATGCGGATCTTGTATTAACAGGTGCCAATATTAGAAAGGTTGCGAACCACTGCTCTAAGATTTCCTTCAGTGAATGCCTTCCTCTCCTGATTTCTTCTCTCCACACCCAGCACACTTGGCTTATAAAGCCCTGGTTAATCTCTCAGGCCATAAGGCAGGCCACAGAGTTTTGTAGATCTACTGCTCCTTCACCATGAGGGACAGAACTTCCTCAGCACAAGCGACAATAAATCCCCTCCAAGTCTGCACCGTACTTATACCACAGAGCCACTCAGTTCAGGTGTTCATCTGCTGCCTGAGTTTCTGGATCAAGAGGCAGAGCTGTCACATGACAGAGAGGACTCTCTTCTTGAGCCAGCCCCTCTCCCAACCAATAAGTGTTAGCCCTGTGGAGGCTGACTAGCCTCCTGCATTGGAAATTGAATTTTGCTCTGAACACAAGCATTCTCCTGGAGCAAACATTTTGAGCAGACTAAACTGCTCTAACAATGAGCCCAAAGTTTCATAGAGAAGTAATTTCACTTGGTAATTTGCTCAGCACTCAAGGCTTTTAGTTCCTCTAAGTTCATCTCTCACTAAATTATTTTCCAGGACCATTCATTTTTAACATAATAAGGCGTGTGATAATAAGACCTTCGCCAGATGGGTGCGTGTGTTACAATGCCTTATTTTCTGTATTGGAGATTTAATCAAATTCACTAAGTTAGAAGACCATAATAGATATTTTCAATAATATATGTTAAAAGGGTTTTTATATGATGTCTTTCAATTTGTGAATAAAATCAGACAGAACGTATGTTTGCGACTTCCACTAGATGATGAATTAACTGACCCAAGGGAGTCACATTGGTCCCCCTTTTCCAGATCTTGTCAGCCCAGCATCCATGGGCTAGCTTTTTGGTAAATTTGCTAAATAAAGATGCATCTTATCAAAAGGAGAAAGATGTACATCTTTTGCTGGCTTCCTTAAAACCTCCAAAAAGAATAAAAAATGATCACTGCTTTCACATGAATCCCTTTAAATGGCCCACTGTATTCGTTATAAGATTGGTGAGTTAGGGATTCCAGCTCATAGGCTTTCAGGAGCTATTATAATTTGCTCAGGGTCAGTCAAGAAGACTATGATGTCTCATCAAAATTCTTTCTGTGTTCATTTTTAAGAATGTCCTATGCGCTGAGTAGTCTTTTTTATCAACTCGACACAAGCTCAGGTCATCTGAGAAGATGAGCCTCAGCTGAGAAAGTGCCTCCACCAAAGTGACCTGCATAGAAATCTGTAGAGCATTTCCTTGATTGTTGATCGATGCCCAGTTCATGGTGGATGGCACCAACCCAGGTGACTCCGCATGCTGAATGAAAAGAGGTTGAGCAAGCTATATAGAACAAACCAGTAGGCAGCATTCCCCCATGGCCTCTGCTTCAGTTCCTGCCTCCAGGTTCCGGCTTGAGTTCCTGAACTGTGATGGGGACGTGTAAGCCAAATCACCCCTCTCTGCTCCAAGTTGGTTTTGGTCTTGGTGTTTATCATAACACTAGAAAGCAAACAAGAATAACCTTCTATCTGTGTATAGATCACACCCACCAGTGCTTCCTCATGGCCCACAGATTCTTCTTCTCTGTCTCTCAGTGCTGTTCCTACCACAATACTTGTCTTAAGTATTAAACTGAAGCAACATGATGTACAACTGGCTTTTGTCTCGTCAATCCTAGGATTTTTTGAAAGAAAAACCAGATCTGCAAAGGGTCAGAATCACAAGGCCCCTCTTTAAGGTCCTAGGCTCTCATTCTTTTAATTCAAATGTACATAACTTTCTCTCACCCAGCAGCCTCCTGGGACTCATCCACGAGCCCAGGATGAAGCTGCACTGTCAGGATGGACTGTCATCTCTACAGCCATGGTTGATTAATTCTAGCTCATTCTGTAAGACCTAGAGAAAATTTGGAGGGTCCCCTGGGGTGCCTCATGTTACTAGGGAAACTGAGATTCTCTCTCACAGTTCTTCATCTCATTGATAAAATCGTTAAAAAAAAACTGAGTCATAAGAAAATATGCAGGTAATTAGTGTTAAAAGACAAACCACAAAGTGGGAAAGTTTTCAACCTTGTCAGGAAACTGCCCAAAGGATGGAGCCAGAGAAGGCAAAGGGGAAAGCCACAGCATTTGAGTCAAGCCTGCAGCCTCAGCGACAGAAGTCAGTCACATAGAAAGACAAGCAGCCTCTTGGTAACATGAGTCGAGGTGGGGGTGGAGCTCCAGACAATGAGCAAGGAGGCTCAGGTGTCAGAGAAACCATGCTTATAAAAGACATAGGACATAGGAAAGGACAAATTAGGCTCTTCTGATTAAGAACTCATACACTACACAGCTATGCCTCCGTAAGCAACTGTAGGGAGCGCAGAGATTTGGGGGAGACAAGGCACTAAATCTCCTTCATTATTCCCTTGGTCTGTTTAGAATAGTGATTGCTGAGTCTGCCTACTTGAGGGCCGCTCCTTTGGCCAGGGGTTGGCTGACCCAGTCGGATGAACTCTTAAGTGAGTGGCCAATGGCATGTCTCCATCACAGGTGGATATCATTCTTTTAGTTAGGAGGAAACGAGTCTCCCATCATCCGCCACCACGGTGGTCCCTCCCAGGGCAGACTTAACCTCCTTTCTTAGGCTCCGATAGATTTTTCAGTATGTTTGTGATGAACAAAAGCAGTCCCTGGAGAAGACAGCATCCATGCCCACTTTCGATGGCCACTGACTACATAGTCCCCGAAGCCGAGGAGGTGTCACCATGCATTTGCTCAATGCCATTGAACTAATTCACAAAAATATTCTGAGTCCCACACGTTCTCTTTCCACTCAAATCGGTAGGCAATCATTTTAAGTTTCTACTGGATTTCAACTTCTTTTGAATAGTTATTTTACATATATGTCAGTATTTTAATTATAAGGAACTTAATGTACATGAATATACTAGCATGCCTCATCTCATTAATGAAAAAAGACCCACCCACTTAGGATTAAATTGTATGGCTTGCACTTTTATTTCTCTAGAATAGATTTATAGATATCTTCTCTGGTTATTTCATTGTTCAGGGTTTTAATTCATTACGTCTATGTGTGCAAAAAGAAGAAAAAAAAACAAAATCTGTAGTAAATATCTTGTATGATTCTATCTCCTTAATTGCATGAGATAGTTCATGCAGAGAACGCTGGGTATTCATCGGCAGGAAGATAGGTCTTTAACTTCCTCTAATAGGCTCAGAGTAGAGTCCAGCAGCCTTATAGACAGGTCTTTCTGTGTTTCTTCCCCACATAAGCATCTAGATCAAGTATCCAACCAAAACACAAGAGAACATTTATATCTCTACAGCAAGAATATGAACTGTGGGACATGCTCGCTTGAGCGCACTCACGTGCACACACACACACACACACACACACACACACACACACACCTCTTTATTAGTGTTTTAGATAAATGCAAAATTTACACATTGAATCATCCTTATTATTGCTATTTTGACTCAAACCCAAAGAATTTATTGTCTTGGGCCTGACAACTGTGAGATTTAAGTGACCTGGCTGAGTGGGGGCCCATGGACACAATGTGTGAGTGGTGGTCTCTCCTGCATCTAAACACCTAGGCCTGCTGCAATGTTCATACCGGAAGATGCAGTGTTTGAATGGTCCAGATGTGAATGAAGTCAGGCTCAGGAATCCACTCGTAGATCGACAACAGAGAAAGAGTCACTGCCTCGCAGATCTCCTTCCAAACTGACAGTTCTAGCACAGTGGTGCCTACTTGGTGGGATAGCTGTGACATCAGGATGAGACATACTTAGGACAGTGCCCAGAACATGGTAGCTGAGCCTTGCTACATTTGACATAGTATCTACAGGAGGCAAAGATGGCAGCCTGGTTCCCAGTAGCTTTACACCTACACACAGCAGGTCCTTAATGGCATACTGGACTTAGTGCAATGAGGGGCTCTGATTCCCTGTCTCTGTTATCATACAGTGAGCAGCTAAGGCTCCTCCTCTCTCCCCACCACTCCCTTCTGCAGGCTCTTTTCCAGGTTTCAAACCTGCAGGGTTAGATGCCATGCCTAAAAGGACTTTCTTCCAAAGAACAGAGCACATTTATCATGTGGCAAGGTCCAGGCTCAAGCTGACACAGGAATGTGCCCTGGAGGAATGGCTGTTGGGTGGCTTTCCAAAGTCCCCTTGCAGCCCAGAGGAACTGCTCAGGTGGAGGAGGCCTTGTGGTTGATGAAGTCTTTTGTCCTCAGGCCAGTGCATGAAGAAAAGCAAGCAAAGGTGCCTCCCTCCCACCAGTTTGGGGCCTCCTGGCATCCTCAGGGTCTGAACCCCCACACCTAGGCAGGCACGTAGGCAGAAGAACCTTCATCTATCGCTTTGACGGTCCTGACATGCTCTGTAAGGCTGCCAAGGAATGTGGCTGTTCAGTTCCTTCTGTTAGCCTGTGTCCCAGGATTCTGTGCTTGTCTACTCTTGGCAGCTGGAGCTACCCGAGGTTAGAATGGAGAAGGGCAGGCCAAGAGACGTGCCTCCCAAAAGCTCAGTCAACTAGACAGGGGTATGTACCCACGGGTGGGAGATAGATTGAATGTGTGTGTGTGTGTGTGTGTGTGTGTGTGTGTGTGTGTGTGTGTGTGTCCTATAGAAGCCAGTGTTGTTTCTTAGGTGTCATCTACCTTGTTTTGAGACAGTGCCTCTCATTGGCCTGGAGTTTTGTCAATCAGGATAGTCTGGCTGGCCAATGAGTGCCAGGGATCCTTTTGTCTCCTCCTCCCCAGCACTCTGATTATAAGCACTTACTGCTTCATCCAGCCTCTTTATGTAGGTGCTTGGAATTGAACTCATGCTTGTAAGAAACTCACTGACAAGGCATCTTGTAGGCCTTTGGTTGAGTCCTTAAAACCTCCACATGGCTGCAATCTGCTGTTTCTCAGGGATTCAAACACTGGGTTTCTGTGTCATCCTCTGATGCTGACTAGATGCACAAGTGACTCTCGCTGATCTATTTACCTCGAAAAGTGTTGTGTGTTTTTTCATTTTGAAAAACATAGACTGAATAGATTGAAATGACTTGTTATCTACCCAGAACCACCGTTTGGTGGCAAGGAACAGAAACCAATATCTCTATAGGTGTGTGATGTCACCTGAATGAGAGACAGGGCAGTGCCACGGGACAGAAGGCCCTCAGTCATATTCTTAAAGATTATTATTAAGGCATGCATTTGTGAGTGTGTATGAATGCAAGTATGCTTGTGCTGCTGTAAGCATGCGCAGATTAGGGAACTGTTTCCGGGGTCATTTCTCTGCCTCCATCCTTATTTGAGACAAGGTCTCTTTGCTGTTCCTTGACATGTGTGCCAGCCTCGATGGTCCTCTGTGCACTTGCAGGGACTTTCCCATTTCTCTGTAGGGGTGTTGGGAATACAGACACTTGAACTGCTTCGTGCAGCTTTTATGGATGCTGAGGATTCGATCTCAGATCCTCATTCTTGCATGGCAGGTGCATTCATCCACTCATCAATTTCGTACAGAAAGGTAAGTTTCATAAAGACTGGAGGGAGTGTTAGGGCTGCTCAGAAGAGGAGAAGGCTTTGTGGAGACAGGGAGTGATGGAGCCTCCCATAACCTACTCCAGAGTGTTGGTCAGTGGACTATGAGCACGGGGATTTTCAAAAGCTCACTGCAGATGGGAGTTGAGGTGAGAGGTGAGGGTATGTGGTGGTCTGAGTGATGACGGTCCCCATAGGTTTGCATATTTGAATGCTTGGTCTCCAGGTAGTAGAACTGTTTAAGGAAGGTTAGGAGGAGTGGCCTAGTTGGAGGATATATGTCACAGGTGCTGGTTGTAAGGTTTAAAAAGCCCATGCCATTCGTAGTTAGCAATCTCTGTCTCTCTGTCTCTCCCTCTGCCTCCTTCCCTCCTCCCTTCCCTCTCCCTCCCTCCCCACCCCCCAACATTCTTGTGTCTCAAGATTCCATGCTTCTTGCCATGATGACCACAAACTCACCCTCTGAAGCTGTAAGCCCACAAACAAACAAAACACCCTTCTTTCCTTTTAAATTGCCTTGGTCACAGTGTCTCATCACAGCAATAGAAAAACAACAATGATGGAGAACTTACATAGGACTTTCTATCTCGTGGGCTCAGTTCTCTTGATCCAAAAATCCAAATCCAACTCCGGAGATCATTCTACCACCACCATGATTCTGAAGGGAGCCGTTCCCCTCTCACTCCTTGTGACCAGACATGGTTAAATGAAGGTCCCATAAAAATACTGTCTAGAGCTGTCTTTGAGCTGTGCAAAGAAGACATTGATTAAAATCTGGATGAAGCTGGTCTGGGTGAAGTAGGTCTGTCATCTTGGCTACTCAGAAAGATGAGGCACAAGAACCAAAACCTCAAGCCAACTGGGCCACAGAGTGAGCTCAAAGCCAGTCTGGACAACTTAGTGTGACCCTGTCTCAGAGCTGTAAAAACAAGCACAAGGCTCAGCAGGTGTCTGAGTGGTGGAGCTAGCAGGTACCTGGCAAGTGTAGGCACTAGTTTTCTAGAGTAGTATAAAAGCAATATAAAACATTTATGTGACATATGAATGAGTTTTATAGATTTGTGTTCCACCCCAAGGTCTCACATATGTCTGTGTGTGTGCACGCATGCATGAATACATATACACATACATATGCGTATGTATATATACATATATATAACAATTTTATGTATATAACAATTACAAATATTTAAATACATGTACATTTCAAAAATAAACATTCAACCTCTACCAAACCTGTCTCCTCTTTGTTTATTAATTAAAGTTGTTCTGGGACAGTTTCACATGTGTGCATACTTCCCAGTCTAACCCGCCCTCCCCCCATCCCCATCCACACCCACTGTTTTGCACAAACGTCTTCATTACATTCAGTCTATTCATTTCACTTTGTGATACGCTGAATCTATACAGGGTCATCTGATTGAGCAAGGGTTTGGAGCTTGCATGTCGGAGCTTGGTGGGCTCCCGAGTGAGGAATCAACTAAACAGGATGGTCTCCCAGGTTGGAGAATGTGTGCATAGTCAGTTATTCAGTGGGAAGGGGGGATGTCTCAAGAACCACTCTCCAGCCTAGGTCTGTGTGTTGGTGGTGGGAGTCTTGTGCTGGCTCGGGCAGATGCTCAATGTTACTGTGAGTTCATGATTACATAGGTTCTACCTAGTCTGGAAGGTAGCAACATACAGCCCTTCACCCAGTCTTCTGGCCCTGAAAACTTGCCAACCCCTCTTGCTCTTACAGTGTGTGTAATGGATCTGTACAATAGGGGAAAGAACCAGGTTTTCCATTTTTGAGTGGGCTCCCCCATTTAATAGATGAGAAAATGGAAAGTCGGAGAAATAAATGACTTCTAATGTCAAGTTGATATTAAGTGCAAAAGCCTGGATTTGAGTATGGATTACCTCAAATGGGAGAGATTAGGTAGGCAGAACCTCATTCAAAAGATTAAATACAACCGGGTAAGCGCTGAGTGGAGAGGAGGGAAAGGAGCGGACTCCTCCATCAACAGCAATATAGGAATTTAAACAATGAGCAATGAGTTTAGGTCCGCGAAATTAAAGAGGGAAATGACAGGGTTCAAAGAAACAAGCATTCTTGACCAACCGTAATGGCAGTGCCCCAGGAGTCACCCCCATCCCCAGGAAGCAATTTGTCAAAAGCACCAAGAGGTAGAAATGTATTTGTTCTCTGACTCTCAAGGAAGCCACCTGAGGTAAGGGGCGGGCAGCATCCCCATCAGAAAAGTCTCATTGCAATGCAGCTTAGAGGAGAGTCAAAAATCTAAACATTTTCCAGTGGCATACACTCCAAGAAAGCCTCTTATGCCCCTCAAATTGAAAGTTTATTTTTTTCTAATTGGTTCTAATCGAGAAAGTGTTCAGCAAGAGGATATGGCAATGGAGATAAATTATTAAAAAATGATCTATTTAGAAAGAGGCTAAACACTCCCCAGCCAACCACGGGACATGTGAAGCTCAAGCTAGAGTTTGTTTGGCGAGAGCAAGATGCCGTTATAAAAAGAATTTATGCATTCAGTATAATCTATACGTGTGCCTCTGCTATAAAATGTGTTTAGCTGTGAGTGGACAGAGCCTGAAGCATGGCTTGTTTGCTTCACAAACGTGGGGGACAAAACTGACTGGAGGTCACCTGTGAAATTTAATACGGTATTTAACACTTGTAAGGTTTTCATTAAGGGGTCTGTTTGAGGCAAAAGTGGTCCAGACTTGTATAAGTTTTCACTAGTGTTTTGCCTACACTTCCCTTATTTCAGCCATCCTCATTGGAAGTGTGTGCTACCATTTATTCCTTCAAAGGATCTCTGTTGAACGCTTAAGACAAGAAACTGGCTTCTTTTCTACGATGGAGAAGAACAAACAGCAATAATGGCATTGATAAACAGACCAAGTCCTCCTTTGTCAGCATCCTAGGCAGGGAAGGATGGTGTTTCATTACCGAAGACACATCAGAACCATGGCTATGATCTGTTTGATATTCTTGGTGCTTAGAATGTCTTAGAGAAGAAAATACACAAAACTCTCCACTGTCTTAGAATATTCATTTTAGCATGGCTCAGTCATAGTACAGGTACAGCCCAGTGCATACTGATGATGGCTGGGGTTGTTGAGAACAAGGAAGGCCCCGCCCAGACACCTGTCAGTCCCTTCACAAGTGATTTTCGAAATCCCCCAAGCCTCATCAATTCTAGGAGGTTCTGTATAGTCTGTCCCCAAGCCTTGAAAACTCACTTTACAAACGGTAGACATGACTTTTTGCTTTGAACTGATGCATCCTTCTGACCCTCTCCATCAGACACAGTGTTAGACTGACCAAGAGCGACAGTGGCAGCCATAACCAAGATCCTACATAAGGATATTCATTTGTGTTTAGTAGTGACTTCAGTAGTTGAACATTGTTTTAGTGGCAATTTCACTTTCCCAATAGCCTAGCGGGCATGGGGACTGATACTGTGGCTGGGTATGGATAGAGATGGAGATGGAGATGGAGATAGAGAGAAAGAGGTAGAGAGATAGATTACACACACACACACACACACACACACACACACACACACACATATATATATATATATATATATATATATATATATATATATACACATACATACATACACACACACACATATATACACACATATATATTCAAAAGTATGTATGTGTAAGAACGCAAGTGTGTGTAATATGAGGTTCTCAACTCTAAAACTCACGATGCAAAGTCTAGACAAGACCATCTCCCTGTCATCTTTGGCTTTGACATGTGTTGTCGCACAGTGGATAAACATTACTGAGGAGTCTCACGGAATCCCCAGGGAAGCTCTCCAAAATCCCATATTTCTTTCAGGAAGCTTCCGCTTGGGTGATACAGGCTGACTTTTGTCCCCCCATCTCCACCCCAAAGATTTTAAAGCATAAGAGGAGTGGAAAGGACAGGAGAGAAAAGAGAAGGGAGGGGGAGGGGAGGAGGGGAGAAGAATGGACACTATTACTAGTTTTTAAATAGAGCAATATCAGTTTCCATGTGTTGAAGACTTGGTTTCCAGTGTGGGAGAATGGTAACGTCAGGGAGGGCCTGATGCAGAGGAGTTTGGGATGCCGGCTTCTTCCCCTTCCACTTCCCTGGTTGTGAGGCCTTTAGTTCTGCCCCACTGTAGGCTCCGACTCTGAGGACCACCTCAGCCCAAGCCTGAAGGATATTTCTGCTATAAAATGTCCAAACTCATATGCCAAAATAACCCCTTTTCCTTTATAACTTGATCATTTAGGAAACGCTTGTTGCAGTAATGGGAAGCTGCCCACATTAACAAGATCCTCCTTCATTCATGGAGGTAGAGAGCCAATCCAAACTTATATCTCTCTTGGGTTGGTTTCATTCTCCGTGCAGGAATGTGGTGGTCTGGAATTTCTCTTTTATATGAAGAACAGTTTTCTTGTTTGTTTGTTTTGTTTTGTTTTGTTTTTGCGATATTCTATTTGTAAAAGTACATATTCATCTTCCTGAAATTGAGAGTTTATAAATTGCATTGTCTTGATTTGTCCTAACATATTAAGGCAAATCAGAATGTTGCCAAAACATTTAGTAAATTCTAAAGTTAACAACACCTTAGACATCTGCAAGTGTCTTTTGTTTTCTTTTTCTTTTCTGCTCTCCTTTCCCTGCCTCTTCTCCATTACTTTCCCCCTGTCTTTTCCTCCTCCTCCCCTTCTCCTCTCCTTCCTCTTCTTCCTCCTCCTCCTCCCTTCCTCCTCCTTCTCCATCCTCCTTCTCCCCTCTTCCTCTTTCCCTTACCTACCTTCCTCCTCCCCTTCTCCTCTCCCTCCTCTTCCTCCCTATCCTCCCTCCTCCCCCCCTCTTCTTCCTTCCCTTCCCTACTCTCCCCCTTCTCCTCTCCCTCCTCTACCTTTCCATCATCCCCTCCTCCTCCTCCTCCTCCTCCTCCTCCTTCCCTTCCTCCTCCTCCTCCTCATACTTCAGACTATGGGTGGCTTCCTTTTACCATGAGAAAGAAGTCCTTTAACCCTGTCATTGCCACATCCCACTAGCACACCCTTCTCTGCTCTGCTCAGGCCTCTACCCCTGGCTTCAGACTCACCTTCTGTACTGTGGTCTCAATCTCCTCCTTCCTTCCAGATCCACTCTTTCTTCAGAGTCCCCCACCCCCACTCTCATCCCAATGTCACTGCCCTGAGCTCAGCCTCCTAGCTTTTGCAATGCAAGCATGCAATGAGGACCATGCTCCTCTGCAGGCAGACCATGCCTGGACACTGAGACGTTGTTTGGGCTTGGAAAATGCTTGCTGCACAAGCATAAGGACTGGAATTTGGATTCTCAGCCCCTCATAAAAGCTGAGTGTACTGGTGTGTGCCCACACTCCCAGTGCTGGGGGTGCAGAGGCAGGGGAATCTCTGGGCCTCGGACGCCAGCCAGCCTAGCCAAATGTAAGCTTCAGGTTCTGCAAGATTCTGTCTCAAAAATAATGTGAAAGAGCAGTCAGCTGGACCAGCAGGTAAAGGTGCATTCTACCAGGCCTGATGACATGACAGAAGGACAGAACCAATTCTAAGTTGTCTACTAGCGTCTCTCTGTCTCTCTGTCTCTGTCTCTGTCTCTGTCTCTCTCTCTGTCTCTCTCTCTCTCTCTCTCTCTCTCACACACACACACACACACACACACACACACACACACACACGAAGTGGGTTGTAAATCTGTTTTTCCTGCTGGCCACTAAGTTTCCAACAATAATGATTCTGGCACTACTTATTTATTAATAAATGCCTTGATTTCAAGCTTTGGCTCTTCTCTGTCTAGATCATAACTTAAAACATCCCACTTCTTTTAATTTACATTCTGCCACACGGCTGGTTACCTGTGCTCAAGTACCGAGTGTCTAGCTAGACACATCTTCCCTGGGTGAATGTCCCATGTCTGGTTCTTTCCCAGAATCCTTTCTACCTCCCAGATATTCCATCTCCTATTTCCTGTCTAAGCCCTAGGCCATCAGATCTATTATTGACAGGTGCTACATCCATACAGACATAAGATATTATCTCTACAGCAGCTAAGCTAGTTTTTCATGGACGGTGGAAGTGCCTGCACTCTGGGTCTGTGTGTAGGATTCTCAGCTCCAGATTTTGACATGGGATGTGACTGTAGCCACATGAATTCTCTTCCTCCATCTCCTCACTGTAAAGCAAAGAGAGTTATTTGTGCCTCTCAGGACTATCAGTGGGAGCTTAGAACATACCCCCTAAAATTGAATAACTTTTAAAATCTTGAAGATGGTTCCCTCAGAATAACAGTTGGCTTTTCTCAGGTACGCACAAGCAGGCCAGCAGCAACATCGCCAGGACACCTGCTTCTGATCTACGCTTCTGTAAGTACAGGATGTGCTAAGCTGTGTGCTTTTATGATAACACACCTTCTCAGGACAGCTAGATTTAAGAGTCCCCCCCTCATTGCCTGTCCTGGGGCTTATGCCTGCAGGGAGAGAAAGGAGAACCCTTTCCTACGTTGATACCTATCAGCAAATGACTCTTGCAACAAGAGAGTAGGTAGGAGCCACACAGTGAAGCACCCGTGTCGACACAGTTCTTCAGAAGAGAGGGCATTCTTGCAAAGAGAGCACACTGTGTTGGCACAGCTGCTGAGGGGACACAAGGGTTTTCTACAAGGTTCTGGCTCCTCTCCAGCATGAAACCTTTCTTATATCTCCAGCACTAAACTTTTCTCAGACTGGATGCCCCACGTCTGAGATGGTAATCAGCAAGTGATCAAGTTGATGCCTTGAGCTGATGACTGAAGAAAACTAGTCAATGCATAGCTGCCAAATGGGGCAGGAGACAGGTGGTCCAGTTGGTAAGACCATGGCCAGAGACTGCAACCTTCGTGACTTGGTGTGCATTAAGTTGGGGGGAGGGTATAGGAAAGGCTGAACTAACTGTGCATCCTAGCTCTTCAATGAACATGGAAAGGCAGGACCAGAGCAGATCAGACCAGACCAGACCAGAACAAAGGAGAACAGAGGAATTGCAGGAGTGACCGAGGACAGGAAGAAAAGTGGACTGATGGGAGTGAGGGGGGCATCAGGCTGCCATACCCTTCCCAGGGGAGGACTGGCTCCACCCAGCCCACTCCTGACCAGCCCACCACGAAGATGCCATCTAGCATCCAAAGCAAACACGCTTACAGAGTTTCGTCTCTCCAGTTGTCTCCAGCAAGCCCCAGCGGCAGGACTTTCTCGGCTCCTGTGTTTGCCACCTTAAGCCTGTATTTAATCATAGACTAAAGGTGACTCCCTTGAGAGGTCAGTCATTACACTAACGATCCCACATGACGAGAACCCGAGCACGTGTGCAGTGAAATATATGAAAAAATAAATAAAAGGCATTAATATTTTATTAACAACCTTTAAGACCTACTAGAATAGAGTGTATTACACCAGTAATAAAAAGGATCATAACATTACGGAAACAGCAGTAAAAACAATTGCCTTCATCCATTGCAGGAGTTTTCAGACTGAAGGCCCGGATGGCCACCTACTGCACAGGGTTTTGTTATTACAGTTGATGGACTGATGGGCACACCAGGGAGGCTTATGCCAGGGACTCCCTGGCCCTGTCTGCTCAGGATGGCTGATGCTCCCACTCTCTGGCACCTTCTGGCAGCCTGTTTCCTAGCCTGCCATCCCCTTGACTCCCCAAATCTCCAAATCTCAAAGGTTCTCTTCCTACCTTCAGGGAAGCTGGAGTTCAGCTTTGCTGTAGGGTTGCCCAGCCCATTAGAGTCCTTAGAGAAAGTGTTCCACACTCAGAAGACCTCACTAGGTGCATTTCCTAGCGAGGCTGCATGCTGACTCCTTGATGTTCTTTGGGAACTCTGTTCTGGGAGAAAATGGGTCTTAGGTGCTGTCCCAACAAACAGGACACAGACGGCTGTCTAGCTGCACTGGGGCACCAACAGCAGAAGCTGATGGCCAGCAGGCCAGTTCCAGAAGGAAAAAAATGAACTTGGTTTCTCAATCCACACCCATTTTGCAAGGTTTCTACAAAGTTTTAAGCTCACATCTTAAAAAGCAAGATACTCAGCCCATAAGAGGCAACCTGTTCACTGTCTCAGAGGGCATAGGTTCTCAACATTCAGAATGCATTCACTCAATGATGGCCAGTATCTTGACATCTTGACACTCTCTTGCAAAATGACCCCACTCTACATAAACAGTAACTGACCAGCCCTCCCTGCCCAGCTGGGGTAGACTCCATTCTCATTTCCATCTCTCTGAATCTGACTGCCCCGGGGAACCTCCTGAAAGAGGAGTCATTCAGTATTAATGGGTAGCTCATTTCACCTGGCTGGAATAATATCTTTAATGTCTCACCAAGCAATATATGATGGGATGTCCTCCCTTGTAAAGGCTGAAAAGGAATTTCCTTTTAAATGGTTGGTCAGGATAGCTCAGGTGACTCCCAAAGCAATATAGATTATCCTTGTAACCCCTATGGAGTTGAGAGTAAACCCCTATGACTGAAGACACTATATACTTAGAACTCAGGACTTGGATTTTTCAGTTAGTCTAACCTGAAAGCCTTTCTTGAGGAATATCTTCCATGGTTTAAATAATAATAATGATACAACACAAGTTGCCAAGGGAGGGAAGCAATCAAATATCCCTACCCAGTTGCAATGATTATGAACTATGACAAGTAGCAACAGAGCAAACTGTGCATAAAAGTTAGAAAAGTGCCATTGACATGCTGGTGACAACCAACTATCTAATTGGACTTGAGTCTTACTCAACAGGAAGGAAATCCTTCTGGGTACTGGAAGCCTCGCCAGCTCTCCAGAGCTAGTAAGGTCACAGACCTTAGAAAATAATCTCCTGCCACCACCTCTCTAGACCAGAATAACTCCTTCCTACATCTTACCCGTGTTCTACCCCCAGACAAGTGTAGAGACCACCCCTCAGCAAAGAAGCCTCTCTCCACAGCAAATGAAAAGTACCATGCAAAAGTACAACTAGACAGAATGCAGAGACTGAGGGATTGTAGGGAGCCCAATCCTTGTGGATTCATCTACAGCACGGTCCCTCTATCTGTGGCTCGGGAGACATCGGAAGAAGGGGGAATGGAAAGACTGTAAGAGTCAGATAGGAAGTTTTCAGTGAAAAAGACTTTCCTAGAAATGGCTACATAAACAAGAATAGATTAATGAAAAAACCAATAGATGTGTTAACATAGAAGGGGAAAATGACTATTAGGAGAAGGGGGATTAGCCTCTTTCAGGGATGAGCCCCATATTGTCTGCCCAATGCAGAGTAGTCAGCACTGAAAACATGCACACAAGCAACACCACCAGACTTAGAAGGTTGTACTGCTACATTTATTATTACACATGTATGCATATATGTAGGCATATGACTGTGTGTGTACATGCATGTACGTGTGTGTGAGTGTATGTGTGTGCATGTGTGTGTGTCTGTGTGTGTGCAACAGTCATAATCAAAGACAGAGGAGACTATCAATTTGAGAGTGGGTGGGGACATGGGAGGGTTCCAGGGAGAGGAGGGAGGGAAGGAGGGATGTAATTCTATTTCAACTAAAATCATCATAAAATAAAAAAGAAATAGATGAATGTGTTTGATCTAACATGCACAAAGTAAGGGGTGAAACACAAGCTTTATATCCTTAAGGAACATCCAGGCAGAAATCTTCCCTTTTAAAGACTGGGTATCATTCCACTGTGCATGGACCTTACTTGTATATATATGGATTCACACTCACTTCTCTTGGGATCATCTGTTGCTTGCTCTCCCCTTCTCTGTCTGCCTGTCAGTCTGTGTTTCTGTCTCTCTCAGTCTCTAACTGTCTGTCTCAGAGGGCCTCCTGCTGCATGCTGGATTTCAACTGCTTTTCTTGGCTTAATGATTTAAATACCTGAAATCCCCTTGCCTTTGGACCCAAACTGAATGCCCACTATTACTGTCCGTGGAGGTGCCAAGCTCTAAGTGACAGTGACGGGGACCCAGAGCTTGTTCCACTCACTCTGGGAAATCAGGGAACTTAACTCCTTCCTTAATCATGGGAAGCAATTCTTTGCAATCAAGCACTTTGTCTGTGTCTTGTGTCTGACTTTGTCTCTCTCCATCTCTTTTTTCTTTCTCTCCTCTCTCCCCCTTTCCTCTCTTCATCCCTCTTTCTCTCTGCATACACAGACACATGTACACCCCCTCCAACATACATGCATAAACCCTGCTTGTTTATTCTACATCTCTAGAGAGCTTCAACCCACACGGTGTCTCTGTGGTACCTACCCACTTAGAGCTCTTCTCCTGTCCCTTATGTAAAGAGCCTTTGAGCTGGTGGGTCAGGGACAAGCCGCCTGGAAGAAGAATCTCTTGTAGGGTGGCATTTCTGAAGTTCTCATGGGTCTTTCTTCCTGAAAGCCTGGTGGGTTCCTGTCCCTAGGGTGGCCACACCAAAGTGACACAGATGAGGGCTTTAAATGGAGTACATTGCATGTCACAGTTTAAGAGTCTAGGCATGACCAGACCTCCTGGTCCTGAGGTGCTAGGGACCCCTGCTTCAGGCATGAGCAGGCCTGGTCCTGAGGTGCAGTGCGAGGGAGCCCTCCCTGCTCCGGGCCCCTCCCCTCGTGCCTCTGGCATTGCTGACTTGGGAGCAGCAGCGTCTCAGGATCTGCCTCTGTCTCCCTTGGTATCTTCATGTGCTGTGCACCCCAATGGCACCCTTTTATTAGAATGCTTGCCCCACTGGATAGGGCACCCACCTCTCTCTAGTATGGCTCTTCAATGACATTTGCAAAGACGTTATTTTCACATAAAGCCACATTTGGAAGCTCAGCCATGATGCGGCCGAAGGTAGTGAGTGTTCTTTGTTTCTGAGTGTGGGACACCCACAAACCCTAGGCGTGCATACGCCTTCACACTTGGAGAGTGCGCTCTCAACAAGCCAGTCACAGACCACAGCTCTGGGAGGCTGGGAAGTCATTCAGCCTCATCTTCCGGCTCCCACTCTGCGCCTGGGGGTGAGTGCAGTCCCGCCCATGCATTGTTGATGGACCCCCAAGCTGGCCAAGCTGCCAGCTCTGTGCCTGTGCCTCTGTGTGTGTGTGTGTGTGTGTGTGTGTGTGTGTGTGTGTGTGTGTGTGTGTGTGTGTGCGTGTGTGTGAGTGTGCGTGCGTCCGTGTGTGTGTGTGTGTGTGTGCGTGTGCGTGTGCGTGCGTGTGCGTGCGCGTGTGTGTGCGTGTGCGTGTGTGCGGAAAGGGGCAGACAAAAGGCCTTTGCAATGATGCCTCTCTGGTTGCTTGGGTTCCTGCTTTCCTTTGAACACATCCAGACTGTTTTCCAGGGCACAGTCCGTGGAATCTTAGCAAAACAGGAGTTGCCTCTGAACCCCACTGGATAAATACAAGAGGAAAACAATGTCTAACACACAGCACCCTGCTTTCAGGGGCCCAACACAGCTGTGTTCTTCTCACATGCCTACTTGATCCTATAAGACCAGGACCAGTGTTGTGGTCCCATGACATCACATGCCTCCCTTGATGCCCTGACCCCCTTGTTTTCTGCCTTCCCACCCCACCAATGCTCACAAGCCCTCCTCAAAGGCTCAAACATTTACAGTTGTCAAATGATTAAATATTTATACTCTGGGCATCAAGTGAGGAAGTGAATAATACATGGTAAGGTAGGAGCCGCCTTAGATGATTTCTGTAGGTTTCTTCATCCACGTTCCCTTTGGTTCCAATGCAAAAATTAATTAATTAATTAATTAATTAATTACAAATTCTTTCATTAACATTTATTTCATTGACTTTGGGGGGGGGTGCTGCATCTGTGACAGCGGGCAGGCCTGTGTCACTATTGGTTCAGGTAGCTCTGTCTCTTCTGCTTTTTCTGCTTCGCCACTCTGTCCAGCCATGGGTCCTCAGATAGGCACAAGTCTCAGTGTAAGGTGGCCTCTTCCTTGATTGTTTTTGAAAATTCAGAAGGGAAATCCTTCTCTTTCTTTTTTTAACTCAAATCCTTAGACCAAGAACGAAATGAGCCCTTGAACGTGAAGGAGTCCACCCCTTTCCCTGGACTCTCGTATCTCAGCTCTGCCACGTGCGAAAGCTGCTGGTTCTTTCTCTTAGTTTCACAGTTGAGGATGCCTGAGAGTGCGTGAGTCGATTTCTCAAGGTGCACAGGAGGGACATGTTGGATCTTGGATTTGGACGCTACCTGTGGTCCTGACAGCACACCTCTCATTACACTAGACAAGTATCATCAAGGGGTAGGCAAGATAAGGAGACAGGTCCCAGCAGGCTTGACCTTGTAGAAAATTTGGAAGAAGGTGGGGAGACCCCGTGTATGGGGTGTGAGGGCCACAGAGAGATTGCTTAGCTTCCAAAACATGTTGGCCTGATGCCTAGTGTGATGTGATTTTGATACAGGGCCTTTGGAAAGACATTAGGTGTCTCCTGAGTAGGGAGAGCACCTTTCTAATTAAGACTGCAGGAACTTCCCTTCCCCTTTAGCCACAGTCACAGTGAAAAGACCTGTCTGAACAGGAACTGGGCCTTGCCCTATACCAGGTCTGCTGGTATTTTAACCTTGGACTTTTCATCCTTTAGAACTATTGGGCATAAGCCACCCAGGCTGTGACAGTATGTTCCAGCTGCTCAAAGGGACCAAGGCAGGACAGTGTTGAGAAGTTAGGTGCCATTACAACCAATGCCTTAAATGGTGGAGGTGGTTTCAGACCTCCATAATGACAGCGATTGGAAGAGCTTTAAGAATGCACCAGGAGAAAAGGTGACTGGCAACAGCATGTCATCTCTAAGAGCAGGGACCTCTGTTCATTGGTGTAGTCCATGGATCAAGATGATCAATATAAGAGTTGCTCAAAGGGGATCTAATGGCCTCCTACTGCAACTTGATGTCCTGGGGTGGGGTGGTACCCAAAAGGGGCTCCCCCTTCTCTGAGGAGAAGAAGGGAGATAATAGGGGAAGGATCTGTGGGGGTGGGACTGGGAAGAGAGGGAGGAAGGGGGCTGTGATGGGGCTGCTAAACAAATTAATCAATTAATTAATTAATTAATTAAAATATGCTTGAATTAACATGTGCAAAAGGCAGTCATTCATCAAGCAAGAATAGAATGTGCTCCACAAATAATACTCAAGGTAGAATATTGACACTCATATCCTGACAGTAACCAGCAGGTGTCTAACTGGAGTTAAGGCATTCAAGAGAAAAACCAGACCTTTTACTGGAAACCAGCTGACGTCCAGGACTAGTGGATCTTAGTTCTCAGAGGAGATTCCACTACGATCACTTCATTAAATCAGTACAATTCCTACTTGCATTCTAAATACGTAGCTGTATACCCAAAGAGAAGCATAGTCCTCACCCCTCCACAAAGCAACTTTTTCTTTGCAATATAGGCCATTATAGAAAGCCACAGCCGTTCAAAATGTGGAGGGAGGGGAGGATGGGGGTGAGGTGATCATGTGGTACCTAGCCCTGATGGATACTATGAACCTATGGATCAGAGAACAGAGAGATTGTAAGAGCCAAAGGAAAAGGCTGTTTGCTGTGAGATCACACCTCCTAGACACGCCAGAGCAGCTTCACCCATGTGATCTCACAGCATGGCTGCCTAAATAAATATCAACATATAGCTCAAGTGGAAGGAGAAAATCTTACGGGTCCTCAACCCTAGACAAAGAACTGTGAGAGCTATAGGCAACTACGGATTGCTAAGAATGGATGAAAAGAGTCAACCCCATGGAAGAATGCCCACCCCAATGGTTATTCAATACAAAGTGGTTAGTCCTGAGATCATATATACATAAGTAACATTATCTGGACTAAGCAGACTATATTTTTATATGTAGAAGCATGTGTGTGTGTGTGTGTGTGTGTGTGTGTGTGTGTGTGTGTGTGTGTGTGTACCCATTTATTTAAATATGATGAAAGAAAAAAAGAGGCCAGAGGTCATGCCTTTGAAATGGGACGATGCATGGGAAGAGTTGGAGGAAAGAAAGGGTAGGGGGGAATGGCTTGATTATATTTTAATTTAAGAAATTCTGTATCTGTGTATGTGAGAGAAGTAGGGAGGGGGTGGGAGTTGGTGGAGAGGATGGGCTGTGTTCATCCAAAGCCACCATATTAGTGCTCTGGGACGAGTCAATGAGTCAGCAGCCTGATCCAGGTGAGAAGAGCAGCTGGTAGGAACTTTCAAAATGCTCGGGAAGGGCTAGCTAGTCATATTCATGTGTCCCAGTGCTATTAAGGAAGTACCATTGGGCCCACAGAGAGGTTAAACAGCATGCCAGGCCCACCCAGAGAGCCTTAACTGCCCCCCCCCATCCCCCGTGCTTTAGGAGCCTTGCTGTGATGTGTCATGCAAACACTGAGTAGCTGTGACATGGAGGAGTTAGAGCAGGCAGTGAGAGAGACGCACCTCTGTGCCTGGCAGTGAAGGCATTAGAGCAGGTTGTTCCTGTTGCTTCGCCTGCTCCCTTTCATCCCGGGCTCTGTGCGCCCGTGCTTGCTCTTTACTGTTGGTTAAACTGTGGGAGATAATAAACCAAAGACATCCCACGTGAAAAATCAATACTCAGGTCAGGGCTCTCGCTTGCCAGGGAAGATCTAGTCTTTTCAAGCACAGTTTGCTGGCAACAGAGTCGTGTCTCTAAAGCCCTGTTCTTGCCCTTAAGTGCTCAGAAAAAAAATAGCCCACTCCACTGGCTCCCAGCGAGGCCAGGCACACGGCAGAGGGCCTCTGTGTTCTCACATCTCTCTCTCATCCTTCTCCAAAGAGAGTAATTGCTAAGCCACCGAAAGCAACAGAGATTTATCACCAGTTGCCAAAGCTCGCTGATAAGTTCAAGACCTCGTGCTCCCCACAGCAGCAACCACAGCACCGGAAACAGGAAACAGGAAGGTGGGATGGATACAGGGCAGGAGCTGGCATGAGGAAAAGATGAAGCAGTACCTGCCTGGAAGATTAATCCTTCCTTTAGTCCACTGCTAAGGCAATAAAGGTTTTATGATTCATTTCTTCCTTGATAATGGAGGAGACAATTAGTAATGGCTGGATTGATGGTATTTGTTGTGCTAACTCAACCAATAAAGTGCCCAACCAATTGTGCTCTGAAGAAGCCCCTTGAGTAAGAGAACGGAGGTTTTAAAACAGAACTGAGCCTGCAGCGCATCGCAGATGCAGACACGGGTGCAGATCTGATGAGGACCACTGCAGACTCAGAGATGGCAAGTGATGTCACCCCCTTTAATCTTCCTTGAATTAAAACAAAGGAGGACCAGCCGGGCTCGGTGGTGAACTTCAGGCCACCTTGGCTATGCAATGAAAACTTTCTCAAGAAACAAAACTAAACTAAGTTAGATAATAGCAATATTATAACATATAAATGGCTATATATAGAAATGTAACCAAGTACTTACAGTAATAGTAAATCATTAAGTGATCCAAAGGCCAGTTTCTCCCAAATTCGTTTTCTTAGGGACACACATACCTCCTGCTATGTACCATGGGCTCTCTGCTTCTGGTGGAGGGTGGCTTTTCCCTGTACTTATAGGGTGGATTTTAGAATCTGTCTCATGCCCACCTGCCCCGCCCCCCCCTCCCGCCAGCACTGTGTCTGACCACTCCTCTGGGAATGTTAGTGGAATACTATGCATGTCATACAAAGGAACTACTAGGGAGGCTCCTGTTGCCTTCTTCAGAAATATTGCAGTTTGGTGATTACAGGATGGGTGTACAGTTCAGCGAAAAGTCAATCATACCGATGGTGACATTAGAAAGACTCCAGTAAGTATCATGTCATATTCAAAATAACAACGCACGAACCTGGGACCTGGGTGGATTGGGACTGTGGTCCTAGCATTCAGGAGTCTTAAACAGGAGGATTTCTGTGAGTTCGAGAGCACAGTGAGTTCTATTACAGCCAGGCAGCTGAGCTCCTTGGTGAGTTCCAGGCCACACTGTCTTCACAGTGCAACCTTTCTCAAAGAGTGAAACTAAACTAAGTTAGGTAATAGCAATATTATAACACATAATGGCTGTAGAAATATAACCAAGTGCTTACAGTAATATTAAGTGATTAAAGTATATAATAAAAACAGTTACAATCTCCAATCTACGCTCAGTTGACTTGCAAATGTTCAGGTTTACAATGGTGCACAGGCAGCCCCACCCACCCCTTGTTTTTAACTTTCTATAAATTCAATACATAAAATGGGGGAGGGGGGGAATAATGAAATACCCAATTGAAATGCCAACCATTTAAGTACTTTATTTTTTAATGCACATACATTTGCTGCCACATAAATGTTCATAAAACATTCAATGAATTACATGCACTATTTCTTTATTATGGAATAGCCTTTATGCTATGTGATTTCACCCAATTGCACGGTAATGTAAGCTTTCTGGGCATGTTTCAAGTATGGGACTTAGCTAAGCTGTGCTGTTTGATACATTAGGTGTGTTTAATGCAAATGTGACTTAGAGTATTGTTCATTTGTGACATTTCCCAGTTGTGGTGGGTGGCTTTCTTATGTGGAATAGGCACACTTGTCGATTAAAACCAAATGACTGACATGGGGTATTGTCCCCTTTGCTCCTCCCGTGCTGCTGTAACACAGAAAGTCACCCATCCAATAGAAAAGTAAAGATGCACAAAGTGTCCTTGCTTCACGTTCTGGAGCCTAAAAGTCAAGGTCAAGGGGTCAGACCTAATCATGACCTTCTTGTCACATGCCAACACTGCAGAAGTAGCACTGGGCAAGAGAACAAAAGATCAAATTCTCAAGCTCAAGGCTCTTTATAAATTCAATCAGTGTATTCCCGGACCAAATACTTCTTTGTAGGCTCCATCTCAGCACTGTTGCGTTGAGGCTTGAGCTCCCAGCATGCTCTTGATGGGGACAGGCACATCCAAGCAATAGGGGTGATTAAAGCATATGGTAGTAACATAGCAAGAATATGTTCATATGAGTTTTTAATAATTTTTATGTCCTTGAAAAAATGTGTATATTGAAAATAAAATCCTACAGTACTTCAATAAATAAAAAATAAAATGCTACGACACCAACCCACTAGGAAAATTGGTGCCACGGTGGCATAGCCATCATCTGGGTAACCAACCACTATCTGCTCAGATTTGATGACAGCACTACTGGAGGCAACTCAAACCTGTTACTATAAACATGGCCAAAAGCCCAAGGCTAGGGAAGTCATAGGCCCTGAGAGGGAAACCACTACTGTTGTTTTGCTAAGTTGACATGCTGTCTAATCATCTTCCAAATATTTTTGTTTATAAGTGTGTACTGGCTAGTTTTGTGTCAACTTGACACAGCTGGAGTTATCACAGAGAAAGGAGCTTCAGTTGAGGAAATGCCTCCATGAGATCTAACTGTAAGGTATTTTCTCAATTAGTGATCAAGGGGAAAGGCCCTTTGTGGGTGGGACCATCTCTGGGCTGGTAGTCTTGGGTTCAATAAGAGAGCAGGCTGAGCAAGCCAGGTGAGGCAAGCCAGTAAAGAATATCCCTCCATGGCCTCCACATCAGCTCCTGCTTCCTGACCTGCTTGAGTTCCAGTCCTGACTTCCTTTGGTGATGAACAGCAGTATGGAAGTGTAAGCCAAATAAACCCTTTCCTCCCCAACTTGCTTCTTGGTCATGATGTTTGTGCAGGAATAGAAACCCTGACTAAGACATAAGTGTAAATTAGATCTGTTGTCAGTGTCCAGCAAAGAATCTTCTTTTTGCAGTGGACGGTGGTTAATGCAGAGTCCACTGGTCAGCGCTCTGAGAATAAGAGACTGGGAAGTGCTCAGCCCTAAACCAGACATCTGTATCACAGCCCCTTTACCCAAAGCTCAAGGGCCACTGTGGGAGAGTGGGCAGGGAGAGTGTAAGAGATGGAAGTCTTGGAGGAGTGCTATGAAACGCTGCCTTCTAGGCATGGCATGTCCATGGCTCTCATGAACTCACTTCAGTCAACCTTCCAACATGGATGTGAAGAAGTTCACAAGGCTCTGCCCCTAGCTGAGTAGCTATTATCAGCTGATGGCTGCTGAGAAAGAAGTTATTTTCTTTGGGGTGTGGCTACTGCTAGGTTGCCCAGGAGCTGATGAATGGCCCCTCAATCAAATACTTGTAAAAAACAGTGGTAAGACTTGGTGCAGTATGAAGTGGTGTGTGTGTGTGTGTGTGTGTGTGATTGTGTGTGTGTGTGTGTGTGTGTGTGTGTATGAGTGTGTGTGTGTGTGTTGGTAGGATATGATCAAGATGCATTACACACATGTATGTATAAAGCTATACAAATAAATTTAAAATAGTCTAAAATCAAGTTAAGACTATTAATGATTGGCATTTCAGTTGAGTGTTTCACTATCTGCCCTCCCATTTTTATTAGCTATCATGATTAAATCCATTATTTATCTAAACTGAGCCATAATTCTCAATACAATATGTTCACTTCAGAGCTGGCACATGGCTTAGTGGTTGTGTTTCCTTAGCGTGTGTGGCACCTTGATTTCAGTCCCTGTGAGTTGCATTTAGAAGAAAAAGTTTGTCTTTATGAACTCACACCAGATTTCAGTAGTCATTTAAGAGTGTTTTTGGAACACTAGTGTGCTGGTTTGCTTTTTGTCAGTTTGACACATACTACAGTCAGCTGTGAAGACAGACCTCAGCTGAGGAATTACACCCTACAGATTGGCCTGTGGGCAAGTTTGTGGGGCAGTTTCTTTATTGATGATTGACATGCGGTTAGGCCAAGCTCACTGCGGTACCCTGTGCGGTACACTGTGATGCCCTTGGGCAGGTGGTCTTGAGTGATATAAGAGAGCAGGCTGAGCAAACTCTGCTGATGAAATCAGTAAGCAGCGCCTCTCCATGGTTTCTGCTTCTGCTCCTGCCTTGACTTCCTTCTTCAGATTCTCCTGATGAGGGTTTTATATCACAGCAACAGAAATCAAACTAGGAAAATTGATAAAATCATTATCCCGGGTTTCTGTTCCAGATCTGTTGTCATGACACAAAATCCTGCTAACAAGCAATTTAGGAGAGAAATGGTTTATTTTAGTTTTTGTTTCCATATTAATTTTTACCAAGGGGGGGGGAGGGGAGGTGAAAGTAGGATCTTGAATATCCACAGTCAAGAACAGAGAGAAATGGGCACTCATTTACTTATACTCAGCTGGATTTCTCCTCTTATATTCTTTAGTGTGCCTAAGGAATGGTGCTGTCCACAGTGGGCTGGATCTTTCCTCCATCAAGTAAGAATCAAGACAATACCTTGTAGACATGCCTACCAGCCAAAATTGTTGGGGAAAGCTTTATTTACATTGTGTGAAGGAGTATTTCTGTATTAATTTTCAATTGATAATTCCATACCAGCAGAAAGCCAAGTGCTGTCAGGATTTTGGTATTGTCATTTCTATGGCCCATCACAGGGTGGTTTGCTATTTTGTAAATATCCATCCTACTTCATCTGCCTAATGGCAATATAGAAGTGTATCAGAGGTTGTCTTGCTACTAATTGGTTGTAATGAAGATCTGACAGTCAATCGATGGGACAGAAAAGAGGAGGGTGGAACTTCTGGGCAGCAGAGTGATGCAGGGAGAAGAAAGCAGAAGTAGGAGAGTTGAAAGCAGACACAGAAAGGGACAGACATGGACCAGATTGGAGCAGAAAAAGATATAGAGGTAGGCATGTATCAGGATGATGTAAAGTAGGCTAGATGAGCTAGCTGGGAGAGTGCCTCAGTAAACGGCCTAAGCTTTAAACTATTAGCACCCTCTGTGTCATATTTATACCGCTGGTGGGTCTGAGAAAAGTCCTATTATATAGCACGATGTAAATAATTCCTTTCTAAGACCCTTGCCAAGTGATTCTGTCAAGTTGACAGTTAAAACGAACATCCCAGTCCCCTACCTTAAGACGCGTAAGTGATTCCTCTGGCTGCAGGCTGCGGCACACTTTGGTTCTTGCAACTTTATAGCTCAGCTGTTGCTCTCCCCTCTGGAAGCCACCCCAGCAGGACATCACACTTCCCTTTCCTCCCAGGATTATGGTGTGGCCCTGAGAGTCTATTAAGTTTTAGTGAGTGTAAACTCACATCCACACTTCAGGTTGCTCCAGGAGACTCAAGTGAGAAACATAAACTTGGCATGGTGTAACGTAACATTCTGAAGACCAGGCAGTTGTAATGACATCATTTGGGTTTGGGCAAGTTTGCTGTCAAGGTTCTAATTTTTTCTAAGTTGGACCCAAACCCCATGTTGATGTTTAGGAAACTGAACTTTCCAAAACTTTCAATTTTTCCTTTCAACAATCCATGAAAACAGGACAAAGGGAAACAAATGAGAAACTTCAGCTGATTCGCTAAAACTTGCAACCAGCCCATGATGCTGGTGAGGCAGTCCCTGCCCTCATTTCCATGGTTAAAACCCATCTTGAGTTATTTAAGCATTCAGCTTCCTTTGCCCTTGGCTGGGTTCCTCTGAGGCCCCTGACTTGGCTGTTAAAGTCATTATGCCCCAGTGTGACCCAAAGGCAGAGTTCTGTTCAATGATGATGCAGAAACACATTAGCATCCTGTCTGTCACAGAACTAAAGCCTCTGCAGGAGCAGCATGCTAATAAAACATTCAGCTCTTGGGAGCTTTCTGTGCAAATGTGTATCTGAGAAAGTAGCCCCAGACCCAATAGAAGAGGTGTCCGAGGAACTCTGGACTTCATACTAGTCATGTGGACTTGATGCCCAGTGGCTTGGGGCTGTTAGTCTCAGATAGCTTGGGGGTTAAATGAGGATAATAATCCCTGCCTGTAGCATATAATGGAAACTTAGTTGTGCACTCTGTAAAAGTACTTCCAGGTCTCAATGTGTAATGGGAGGGCATAGACACTTTGTTGAGCATCTCACTGTATAGCTCCAACTGACCTAGAACTCACCATGTAAACCTGGATCTCACAGGGATCGTCCCGCCTCTGCCTCCTGAGAACTGAGATTAAAGGCCTGTGCCACCACGCCTAGCTAGAGCTAAACTTTTAAATCTAGTTTTTCAAGGAGTCAAAGATCACAGAAGTAAAACCAGGGTGCCAGCCCAGTGAATTAAAAATTGAAAAAAAAATAAATGTGCAAGCTGAGAGATATAACTAGCATGTTTAGCACAGCAAAGGAAATGATAAAATGAAGAGCCTGTGGATTAGGAGAAAATATCTGCGACCCATGTAGAGAATAAAGTGCAAAATGTGCAAAGTGTATAGGAACTCACACACTAACAAAGCAAAAGTAAAAGTTCAAATAGCCCAATTAAAAAATAGGTATAGGACCATTGGAAAGATTTCATCACAGAAAACTGAAAATGGCTGATGGGTAATAAATGCCGATACTATTCAATGCCATTAATCATGAGGGACGTGAAATGACATTTACAATGAAATCCCACCTCCTACCTCTTAGAAGAGCCTCAATCAAGAAGACAATAACTACAGGGGTTGGCAAAGGTGAGAGGGAAGGGCACACCCACATTGTGTGCTGGATGAGAATGTGGACTGAGGAAGTGTCTGTGGGAAACAATTCAGATGCCTCTCAGGAAACGAAAAGCAGGGGATGGGGAGATGGCTGAGTGGATGAAGCACTTCCTGCCCAGACTGAGGGCTGAGCTCAGATCTCCAGAACCCAAGCAAAAGCCAACAGTAGCACAAGTGTAAGTCCAGCACCCCTTCTAGGAGGCAAGAGGCTGACACAAGAGATTGGCAGACTCTTTAGGCCAGCTAGCTTGGTTCACACAGCAACAAGAGACTTGTCTCTAAAGAGGTGGAAGAAAAGGAACAACACCTAAGTGTCTTCTGACCTCCTTATGTATGGCATAACATTCACAAACTCACACACACACACACACACACACACACACACACACACACATTCATTCATTCATATACTCACATACACACTCACACATACCTTCATACACTCACACACACTCTCTCTCACACACACACACACACCCATACACACACATACACTCATTCTCTCTTTCACACACACACACACACACACACACACACTCACTCACTCACAAGGAAATGAACAAGAAAGAAGCAGAAGAAATGACGAATAGAACTACTCATGACCTAGTGACCTCTTTTCTGGATCTGTTCTCACAGGAATTCTCTTCCTGGCCCCTGTTCCCTGCAGCATTATTTGGGACATGAATGCCACCAATATGTCGACCAATGAATAAATGGGAAAAGAAACTGCGGAATGCACATTCAGTAGAATATTTTCCAACCTTGAAAAGAAGAGCTTGCTATTTACAACACCATAGATGGATCTTGAGGACAATACACTAAGGAGCAATTATGCTATGTTCCTACTTGATGCGGCATCTAAAAAGACTGAATGTATAGAAGATTAGCGCGGTAGTCAACACATTGAGAATGGGCTTGGAAAACGGGAAGCTTTAGGTCAAAAGCACCAAACTTCACAAGTATATAGATCTAGTGTAGAAAGTGAGCACGACAGACAAAGCTTGCCTGTTAACAGGATCTCACAGCTAGAGAGACATGGCTACTCTTGCCATGAGAAAGAAAAGCAGGAGGGGGGAAGAGAGGTGATGTCTATGTCAGCTCTTTAGCTATTGAGGGCACTAGAATGCACACATACATACATATGCACCACACTCATGCACACACACACACACACACACACACACACACACACACACACACACACACACACACACACACCAGTAAGAAAGAGGATAATTGTACTATCCTCAGATAACCTCTAGTGATGTGTATGGCTGTGCACGCCGGCACTGGCTTGGAACGACACCAACCTTCTGGTTATGTGTCAGAGCTGCTGAAATGCTTTTGAACAAAGATGAGTGAGACATGAATGTGGCATCCTCAGTTAGGACATCATCATAGATGGCTCTCCAGAGGACAAGCTTGAGTGGTCTCTGGGTACACCCCTCCTTATAGTTGGTCCGTGACACAGTGTTAGGAGGCAGATATGGCAAGATGCAGAAGCTGATGTGTGGGATCAGACTTTCTTGTCACCCATCCACCCGTCAGCTGCAATGTAAAGTATTTTGGAGTCTTTGTGATCCTGTGTCACTGGGGTCTTCACAATGCTATGAGCTTGTGGTCTCCACCCAGATGTAGAGACGTGCAGAACTCAACTGTCCACCTATCACTGGGGAGATGTTCATGTGCTGAAACACTGACATAGAAGATGTAAAAGGTTGTTTTGTTTTTTGGGTTTTTTTTTTTTTATTGTGAAGGTCATTTTGTGATAGCTACGAAAATATGACTTAGTGTTTGGGGCATCTAAGTTTCCAACGGGATCCTCTGCTTGGGTCTTATCATAAATTTTTCAACTAAACAAATTATTTAGGCAAAACTCACTTCTTTTAAAATATTGATTACAAGGCATACTGGCGACTTTGACAGGAGCTAGAAACGTAGCCCAGAGGTTAAGTGGCAATACTGCTTTTACAGATGACCCTAGTAGGATTAAGGATGGTCATATTGGCCAGTTCAACCTCAGGAGCACCCAGTGTTTCTGGCTTCCTGGAATGCCTGCACTCGAATGCATACACCCAAAAAGAGAAACACACACACCTCAATGGCTACTGGGCAACACAAGATGGTCAATAGTTATTTTTAAATGCTTTAAAAAAATCTAATAGTCAATGTTAGACTACCCATTCTTTGGTATGCTGAAGTTTCAGAGGCCGAGTTAGAATAAATGTTTAAAAACAATTATAGAATGTGTACATGTGAGCATATGTGCTTGTGTGCATGTGTGTGTGTGTATATCTATGTGTGTGTGTGTGTCTATGTGTGTCCTGAATGCTTCAAAATAATTATAGAATGTGTGTATGTATGCATGCGTGCATGTGTGTGTATCTATGTCTTTCCACTTTGTGTTGTTCATCTGGAAAATTGCACCACAAAGGATTTATCTGGCTTTGCCAACGGTCTCTTTACAGAGTCATTTGCTGTGTAGTGGGTCATCTATAATATGGTGTCCCACGTAATCAGAGACTCTGGTCATCCCTCTCTCGTTCTGTGAACTGCATTCTGTGTTGCTGTTACTTACATAACCGTCTCTCTCTACAGAATGCCTCTCAGAATACATACATCCCTGGAACTAAGTGACCCACCATGTGGTCTGTGTGAATTCACACAAGGCTCTTCATAGGCAGAGGCCTCTGGCTGTGTGAGACCAGTCTAGACAGGCCACATCTGTCCCTGCATCGTCACCCTTTGGTGGCATTGCTGTATGCTGACACTGGCCTCATAAACAATCATTTTTGTTCTCCTGGATTAGACGTAGTACTCAGCAAATCACAGTTCAAGCCAGGAAAGAAGATGGGGAAATATTAAAAGCTACTTTTTTTCCTCTTTTGAAATTTTTATGTGTTTTAAGACTGGAAGTAACTGTCTTAAAGGCCTCCAGGGCCAGATCCAGCCTACAAATAGCCCACGTAACTGTGAACGTATGCCAGGGAGATACTGGCACCTTTCAACAGAAATTTCCCCATCTATTCTCCAGGTTCAACACTCCCACCCCGTGGGAAATGGCATGACACTGCTTTCAGGCATGGTTGGGGGCCCAATGATGCCAAATGGCACGCATTGGCAGAAGAAATGGGAAATGGGGTCCAGGAAGCCACTAGCTCCATTGACTCCTTTGATGTCATAAAAATAATCCCTCCCTGGAGTCTACTGGTAAGGAGAGTTAGTCAAATGATGGATTTTCATAGCATTTTAAACTCCAGATAAGGAAAGCAGTCCTAGCAAAGACCTGGTGTGTGTGTGTGTGTGTGTGTGTGTGTGTGTGTGTGTGTCTGTGTGTGTATGTGTGTCTATGTATATGTGTGTTGTACGTGCACATGTGAATGTGTATCTTTGCAATAAAGACAGTGACAGTCATGCTGGGTGGGATGACATGAGAAATGGACATTAGGAAAAATTCCCCAAAGCAAAGTACAAAGTGGAAATTGATGGTGCAAATAGGACACCCTCCCAGTGGCTTATGCCTCTCCAACATTGAACAAATAAAGGCAGAATGATAAGACACATTTACTGAGCCTGTGCTACCCCATGCACATCATACTCACTGGCTCTTTGTACAGTCGCAGACACCTCTGAAGCAGGCTTCCCAGGCAGCATTGCACATTTGTAACAAAGGAGACCCAGAGAGGGTGAGACCCTCCAGTCACAATGCTGCTAACTGATACTGTCAAGAGGAAACATTAAATTACAATCTGTGAGCTCAGTCCTCTGTCACTCTACACTCTGGGTTACAATCTCTGTGCCTTTGATATATGTTCAGAAGAAACAACTGTAGAGTTGTAAGAACTGTAAGAGTCATGGAGGCCAATCTGTTGGTTGCCGTTTTGTCCTATTGACAGTGCCCTTTGCCTTACAGAGCTTTGCAATTTTATGAGGTCCCATTTGTCAATACTTGATCTCAGAGCATAAGCTATTGGTGTTCTGTTCAGGAAGTTTTCCCCTGTGCCCATGTGCTTGAGGCTCTTCCTCACTTCCTCTTCTGATAGTTTCATTGTATCTGGTTTTATGTGGAGGTCCTTGATACATCTGGACTTGAGCTCTGTACAAGGAGATAAGAATGGATCAATTTGCATTCTTCTACATACTGACCGACAGTTGAACCAGGACCATTTGTTGAAAATGCTGACTTTTTTCCACTGGATGGTTTTAGCTCCTTTCTAAAAGATTAGGTGACCATAGGTGTATAGGTTCATTTCTGGGTCTTCAATTCTATTCCATTGATCTACCTGTCTGTCTCTGTACCAATACCATGAAGTTTATATCAATATTGCTCTATAGTACAGCTTGAGGTCAGACATGGTGATTTCCCCAGAAGTTCTTTTATTGTTGAGAATAGTTTTTGCTATCATGGGCTTTTTATTATTCCAGATGAATTTGAAAATTGCTCTTTCTAACTCTATGAAGAATTGAGTTGGAATTTTGATAGTGATTGCATTGAATCTGTAGATTGCTTTTGGCAAGATGACCATTTTTGCTATGTTAATCCTGCCAATCCATGAGCATGGGAGGTATTTTCATCTTCTGAGATCTTCTTTAATTTCTTTCTTCAGAGACTTGAAGTTCTTGTTATACAGATCTTTCACTTGCTTAGTTAGAGTCACACCAAAGTATTTTATACTGTTTGCGACCATTGTAACAGGTGTTGTTTCCCTAATTTCTTTCCTAGACTGTTTATCCTTTGAGTAGAGGAAGGCCACTGATTTGTTTGAGTTAACTTTATATCCAGCCACTTTGCTGAAGTTGTTTATCAGGTTTAGGAGTTCTCTGGTAGAATTTTTGGGTTGCTTAAGAATACTATCATATTATCTGCAAAAAAAGTGATATTTTGACTTCTTTCTTTCTAACTTGTATCCCTTTGACCTCCTTTTGTTGTCTAATTGCCCTGGCTAGGACTTCGAGTACTATATTGAATAGGTAGGGAGAGAGTGGGCAGCCTTGTCTAGTCCCTGATTTTAGTGGGATTGCTTCAAGTTTCTCTTCATTTAGTTTGATGTTGGCTACTGGTTTGCTGTATATTGCTTTTACTATGTTTAATCATGGGCCTTGAATTCCTGATCTTTCCAATATTTTTTATCATGAAGTGGTGTTGAATTTTGTCAAATGCTTTCTCAGCATCTAATGAAATGATCATGTGGTTTTTGTCTTTGAGTTTCTTTATATAGTGGATTACAGTGATGGATTTACATATAGTGAACCATCCCTGCACCCCTCGGATGAAGCCAACTTGATCATATTAGCCCAGAACCCCAGAATACCCAAGATACAATTCACAGGCCACATGAAGCTCAAGAAGAAGGAAGGCTAAAGTGTGGATACTCTGGTCCTTCTTACAGGGGGGAAACAAAATACCCATGTATCTCCAGGGAGGAGATACAGAGACAAAGTCTGGAGCAGAGACTGAAGGAAAGGCCATTCAAGACTCCCCCACCTGGGGATCCATCTCATATACAGTTATCAAACCCAGACACTATTGTGGATGCCAACAAGTGCTTGCTGACAGGAGCCTGAAATAGCTGTCTCCTGAGAGGCTCTGCCAGTGCCTGACAAGTACAGAGGTGGATGCTCTCAGCTAACCATTGGACTGAGCACAGGGTCCCCAATGGAGGAGCTGGAGAAAGAACAGAAAGAGCTAAAGGGGTTTGCAGCCCCATAGGAGGAATAACAATACCAACCAGTATTGAACCAACCAGTACCCCAGAGCTCCCAGGGACTAAACCACCAACATAAGAGTACACATGAAGGGGCAATGGCTCCCAGCTGCATATGTAGCAGAGAATTACCTTATTGGACATCAGTGGGAGGTGAGACCCCACTATAGGAGAATGCCAGGACAGGGAACCAGGAGTGTGTGGATAGGTGAACGGGGGAAGGGGATGAAATAGGAGGTTTTCAGAGGGGAAACGAGGAAAGGGGATAACATTTGAAATATAAATGAAAATATTTAATAAAATTTTTTTTAAAAAGAGGCCACCAGGTTACCTCTGCAGAAAGCTCCTCTCTGCTGTTAAGCATGCAGTCTGTCCTGGGTTGCCAGGGTTAGAATCATCACCTGTGATACAATCATATAGTTGCCTATGAAGCCATTCTTCATATGTCTAGGCCAAAACCAACCTCCATGTTTTATTTGTGTGTATGTGTGTTTTCATGTATATGTATGTGCATCCATGTGTATGTGCATGCATGTATGTACGTGCATGCACACAAGTGTGTACCCACCTGTATGCAGTTGTGTGTATGTTCATTCACACTGCTTATTCAAAGCCACCCACTGGCTAGACAAAGCCAACCACTCAGTTTGGCCTTGACTGTGGCCTTGGGAGTAAAAAGGATGGTTTTGCAGCTTTGTCAGGGGAAGAGAAGAAGCAAAGATGACTCTGACGGTTCCTTCCAATGCCTTGGTTTGTTCTGCCCACCCTTGATTTGCACCAGGCCCTGGGTGTGGATGTGGCAAAGTTCTTTGCTGAAGTTGAGGACAAGGTTAGGAATCTCAGGCTTCTGAGCTGCCCTAGCGAAAACCTCCTTGTTCTTCCTTTACCAGACCCTCTCTAAGACTGCTGGTGAAACTTCTTCGGACATCGGAACCTGCAGATCTCTTGCCTCTCACCAGTGGTCACTTGAAAGAAGTCAGAGAGCCAAGAGGTATTCCAAGGTTCCTGCAGGAGATTCTTCCGTGGGGTGGAGATATTGACCAGTTCAGGTGTCCATTGGGAAGAACTGATTCATTGAATCAATTGGCTAAGAAGAAGTCTTTAATCAGTAAGGGCAGAGAATGCCCTGCTGGCCATAAAGAAAGAGCTTCACTCTGGTTGAGAAGAAATAAAAGAAGACAAATGTTTCCTTTGAGCATGGAAACACAAGAGCATCCTCTCCGTATCTGTAGACTGTTTGTACGTATGTAAATGATGCCCTTTGAGAGAAGAATATTAAGTTTCCAGGTTATAATGGACCTTAGCTCGATAGTGTTGTGTTGTCCCTTTCAATTTCTCTCAACTAATCCCTTTTCTGTCTTCTGTCCTCAAGTTCCTCAGTCCTTCCCCTCTCTTTCAGGGCTGTCAATGGTCTCATAATCAAATCCTTTCTCTCAAGTTCAGGTACATGCGCCAGCTAGAGCTGTTTCCCCAATACCAACCGCACAGTCTTTGGCCATACCATCTCCCTTGCCTTTGGAATGTCGACGCCCATAGTGGGCCGTGTCTTCCTCCACTGATTAAGTTAGGACAGCTATCCGCAGATCGGTACCCAGGCCAACCCCATGGAGACAATCCCTCCCTGAGGTTCTCTTATCAGATAATTCTAAGTTGTGCCAAGCTGACCATGAAAGCTAAGCAGCACACAAGTGAACTTATCACAATGTGAAAACACAATGAACCAAGATTCAGTGAACATGGGCATCTACAATGATTGACATCACAGCCGAGTGTCAATTATTCTGTCATAGCCCTGTTACTGACTACTAGGAGAAGTTGCCATGACATCATCAGTCACGGGAGAGCACTTTGTTACATCTCACGGAAGAGCATTGAACCTTATTTTGCCGACAAGGAAAGTCATGCCATGACTTCTAGGGAGTGCTTATAGCTTCCACGCCACTGTAAGGTTGATAAATTGTTAGATGAGGAATGGCAAATCAGGGTCATCTTAGATGAATGAGTCAAATGATGGCAAAGAAAATCTTTCTTATAGTATAATTTTAATTTATAAGGGCATGAAGAAATATGTTTAGGTTACTTTTTGGGCACATGCCATTGTGGGAGAAAAAAAAAAGTCCTGTCAAGAGTTGCCCATTCTTGCTAAAATTGATAGAAAAAGATTTGTGGGAAAGGTCTACATAAAGTCCCTATGCCTGGTAGTAGAGAAACTTGAATATTATAAAGCTGAGTTTATGGTGGGAAAACCAAGTGACTGTCACCAAGGAACATGTCACTAACCATCAGGTGTATTATCCAGGTATGGAGAAGGACACAGGTCACCTATAAAGTGGCTGCCGGATATGGGTTTCATCATGAGGAAACAATAGATTATCCCAGATGAAGGTCTTCTTTCTCAAACAGTTGGCTTGTTCTCTTTCCCATGGGGAAAGACTGAAGGCTGCTCCAGATGTCACGAGACAAAGAAGTAGTCTCACTAGCTAAAAGCAGCCATAATCTGGGATTCAATCCCATACCAGAGCAGAGAGCTGGCTGTCAGAGATGAGGGATGTCTGCAGATCTGTGATATTAAGTTTCTGTAGGTTAGTTTAGCCTTGTTCTGCATTCTGTGAATATGACCACATGGGCAAGTGGAGAGGAGGGTATATGATGAAATTTTAAAACTTCTTTCACAACTCTTTTAATAAAAAAGTTAAAAAAAATTCAAAAGTGGAAAAAGTCAAATCTTTTTAATTAAAGAGAAGGCTAACTGGCTTAGTACTCAGTGCATTAAAAAAAAGATACTCAGGAAATAACATTTATTTATTATTACTTTTAACAGAGAGAATGGCTGGCTGAGGGTGTTCTCAGTATAACCCATTGTCCCTGAGAAAGCCCACGTAGTCCTCGGAAGGGCAGAGCGAGGGGGGGCAGAGTTGTTTCTATGACTGCCTCCAACTTCAAGGTTGCTGAGTGACTCTGTGGACGAGACAAATGTGCTGGATTCTGGGAAGAATGGTCCCTATTCTTTCTCACAGAAAAGAAAAAGTGCACAAAACCAAATTCAGAGAGCACAATAAGTCTTCAACAGCCTGTTGCTATCAGTCACGGCATTGTGAAGGCCGGGGTGTTCAGGGCCACAGCCTGAAAAGGCAGGCGGCTTCCTCATTTCCTGGGCAATTCACTTGGAATCACATTGTTTCTGTAAAAAGAAAAGCCTAGAGTTGGGAAGGAAGAGTCCAGAGCGCACCTGCGAAACCATCCTTTTAGCTCAGAGGAGGACGGGCTCCAGTGTGGGGCATGTCCCCATGACAGTGACACAGGATTAAAAAGCAGCGCTTGTGAACATTGCACCTCACCTCTTATTCCTCGGGCAATGAGATAACCCTCCCTTGGTTAAAACATGAACCAAGACCCAAATTCTCACCCTGGTGCCATCTCACTAAAACCTGTGTTCTGCATCTGCACTGAAGATGATGGGGGAGGCAGGAGCCACTTTGGGTCTTTCTGGTTCTCTGGCTTCAAACCATCCTGGAGCTCTCCAAAAACATCCAAAAGGACTTTGTGTGGCCCGTGATGCTTCTAACCCAGTCTCCCCTCACAGCTCTCCTTGCTTGAGCATCGACCGGGAAATAAGGAACTGCTCACTGTCACAAGCACACATCTTAGAACCCGTGCCCTTGTGGCAGTTCAGTTCAGAAACCTGCTTTCCCTGGGAATCTCCTACATAGCTCATCCAGGCTCTCAAAGGAGCATAAACCACCCTCTGCTCCATGTAACCTCTCTGAGCTACAACAGCTGATGCCCATCTGTATGGCTGTCTCCATCCTAGACTCTGAGGTCCTTAAATGTGGGAGCCGCACTCAGCCCCTCTCTGTGGTTCCCACATGAAGACCATTTGACAATATGATGTGGTGCGGTTTAATGAACAGTGCTTTGTGGCGCGCGCGCACACGCACACACACACACACGCACACACAGGTAGTTAACATTTATGTATTTATAAGTGCTAAGTTCATCCTCTTTCTGTTTCTCAAATCATAAATCATCTGGTGATGAAATGTTTATAAAATTTTATGAAATGCAGCACATAATAAAGAAATGCCTATGAAAGAGGAATTATTTTACACTAAAATCTATCATTTATTACCTTCCATAAACACACATCTGCTCAAATGTATTTCTTCACTTCTACCAAATGGGTTGGCAGGAGGGGTGGGCTGTGGTCTGAAGGTGGGAGGGGCTTTCATATTATTCCAAGTTAGTTTTCGTAGACAGATAAAGTTTGCGTCTGATGGTTCCTCAGAAAATTGGACATAGTACTACTGGAGGATCCCGCAATACCTCTCCTAGGCATATATCCAGAAGATGCCCCAACCGGTAAGAAGGACACATGCTCCACTATGTTCATAGCAGCCTTATTTATAATAGCCAGAAGCTGGAAAGAACCCAGATGCCCCTCAACAGAGGAATGGATACAAAAATGTGGTACATTTACACAATGGAGTACTACTCAGCTATTAAAAAGAATGAATTTATGAAATTCCTAGGCAAATGGATGGACCTGGAGGGCATCATCCTGAGTGAGGTAACACAATCACAAAAGAACTCAAATGATATGTACTCACTGATAAGTGAATATTAGCCCAGAAACTCGGTATACCTGAGATATAAGATACAATTTGCAAAACACATGAAACTGAAGAAGAACAAAGACCAAAGTGTGGACACTTTGCCCCTTCTTAGAATTGGAAACAAAACACCCATGGAAGGAGTTACAGAGACAAAGTTTGGAGCTGAGACAAAAGGATGGACCATCTAGAGACTGCCATATCCAGGGATCCATCCCATAATTAGCCTCCAAACGATGACACCATTGCATACACTAGCAAGCGTTGGCTGAAAGGACCCTGATATAGCTGTCTCTTGTGAGACTAGGCCGGGGCCTAGCAAACACATAAGTGGATGCTCACAGTCAGCTATTGGATGGAGCACAGGGCCCCCAATGGAGGAGCTAGAGAAAGTAGCCAAGGAGCTAAAGAGATCTGCAACCCTGCAGGTGCAACAACATTATGAACTAACCAGTACCCCGGAGCTCTTGACTCTAGCTACATATGTATCAAAAGATGGCCTAGTTGGCCATCACTGGAAAGAGAGGCCCATTGGACATGCAAACTTTATATGCCCCAGTACAGGGGAATGCCAGGGCCAAAAAATGGGAATGGGTAGGTAGGAAAGTGGGGGGGGGGGGAGGGTATGGGGGACTTTTGGGATAGCATTCTAAATGTAATTGAGGAAAATACGTAATAATAAAAAGCAAACCTAGCTGGTCGATGGTGGCGCACGCCTTTAATCCCAGCACTTGGGAGGCAGAGGCAGGGCAGATTTCTGAGTTCGAGGCCAGCCTGGTCTACGGAGTGAGTTCCAGGACAGCCAGGGCTACACAGAGAAACCCTGTCTACAAACAAACAAACAAACAAACAAAGGCAAAAAAACACAAAGAAAGAAAGAGAGAGAGAGAGAGAGAGAGAGAGAGAGAGAGAGAGAGAGAGAGAGAGAGAGAGAGAAAGAAAGAAAGAACCTAGTCCAGACTAAAAGAACCTATGGACTGTAATGAACATATTTATCTACTAATTAAAACAGAAAATCACAGGCAAGCTCTCTGAATATGTCCCATTTACACACCTATGTTACCATGTGAATCAACTGGTAATTTATTAATAGAACTATGAAATTCCACACATATGCTAAAAAATTATGCTGAAAAGAGGGATTACGTCATTTTAAATGACCTCCTACTTATTTAAATGGTATCTCAGCTCAACTCTAGGAATCATTATCTTGCCCGTATCTAGCTAACCACTAAGTCTTCCCTGCACTGATCGCAAACTCTGTTTCTGTTTGTCACCTTCCCATCCCACAGTCATCTCTTGAGTGGCCACCATTGTGTCCTTGATGGGACCAAACAGTTATGTGCCCACTGACTCCTTGCCTAATGTGTCCCTGCACTGTCCATATACTGTCAATGTGTTGCTTACTTGCCCATGGTTGTGATAAAATATCCTAACCAAAGCAACTTAAGGGAGAAAGGGTTTATTTTGATTGACATGTCTGGAGAGACAGAGTTCATCGTAACAGGAATCATTGCAGCAGGCAAGGAGGGTGTGGCGTTGGGAGCTGGAAGCTCGCTGGCTGGTCGGATTGCTTCCGTGCTCAAAAGCAGAGGGTGGACAGGAAGTGATGCCAGCTCTACCTGCTAAAGGTTCACCAACCTCCCCAAACATTGCCATCCGATGGGGGCCAAGTGTTTAAACAGGTGAGCCTATGAGGGAAACTTCACACGCAAACCAAGGTATCACCACGTAGATCTTCCAAATGTCGCCCATCACTCTGTCCTGAAAGGAGCCGCAGATGTGTGGCCTCACTCTGCCTTTGGGAAAAAGTGCATGTTTATTTACAACCAATTTGCTTGCCTCTGGTCATGTCTTCATATAGTTCTTCATCCATCCCCCAATAAGCTCAAACAATATGTTTGTGATAAAGACCACTTGCAAGAAACGATATAAGACCCTAAGGCTCCTGGGAGAAGAATTTGACTGTTCTTGAAGTTGACATATGAGAGGCCCAGGCATGAGGGGACTGGGTGTGAGAATGTGTTGCCTTGTGTCCTTACATCTCTGCCATGTGGTCGAAATAACAAGGGTTTGGAGATTCGAAGGATGGACTGGCATTGAGAGCAAGTTGTACCATATAACGGTACCAATTCTTGGTAGAAGCTAGCGTGCTTTCTCATGGCAAACCCATACAACAAAAGCCCGAGTAGAGGAGAGCCATTATAACCAATTTCTTTTTATGCACCCCATCAACTCAAGGGTCTTTACTTGTTACTTGCTCAAAAACCTCTGAAATTCGTCTGTTGTACTGAAATAACTTCATGGTTAATACCTGTCAACTTTTGATAGATTTTGAAGCTGCTTGCCACAAACGAGGGGAAGTTGAAACAGTACCGACATCCAAAGCCAGGGGAAAAGATATCCCAGAGCAGCCATGTCATTAGATCCTGCACAAGGTGATGGGAAAGTTCCCATACTAATCAAAGCACTAAATTAGACTTGAAGGGAGGTTACATGGCTGTTTGTACAGAAGCTATGGCTGCCTGCCTCGACTGACCTAACATGTCATGGGCTAGCTTGTCCTCCACCATGAAGAAAGCACACAGCTGCAGTGTTTGATAACCGATCTAATAGGGAGTCAGACATCCCTCTGTTGCCCTGGGTTCATTATGCCCTATCACCTTAATAAATGCCCTCATCCTCTGCTTATTCAGCCGTGGCCTGGTTCTCTGACTTGAATTGCTTGGGACAGCCGGGTCTCCTGTGAGTGACTTGTCGAGTTATATTATGGGACCTGACCTACTTTGTACAGGTCTCAGACTGTGGTGAAAGCAACACAAAGCCCATAAATGTCTTAGGTTGTCTGGAAGGAGACAGCATAGACTCTAAGAGGAGACTTGCACAGTCCATCGTCTTACCCTCCACCTCTTCCCACTGGGTCTGCAACTGCTGCGTCCTGGAAGAGTGGCCAGCTGGCTGCCACCCACACACCCCTGATAACGATCCACTTCCTGCTTCCCCCATTTATGCATTCAGCAAATATTTATCGATCACTGATTCTGTGCCAAACTCTTGCCTTAGGTGTTGGTGTAGCACAAGATCAAAGGAGATGTTGTCCAAGCAGCATGTAGGCAGACACTCCCAAGGTTGCGAAATCACAAATGCTAGACATGCTTTTAAGGGACAGCGTGAGTGGAGTCTGAAGTCAGTGGAGCAGTGTGGGCTGAGGGACCTGAGGCGAGAGGACGAACTGTGTATGAGGCGACGTCCAAATGCTAAGAGCAGAAGGATGAGTTAAATCAAGGTGATGGGTGGATGAGGCTTGCAGCAGGAAAGATGGAAGTAGAAATTCAGATGCATGAGGGGACTGGAGGAACCTCAGGCCAGCATGACTGAGTTAACAGGATTAAAGGAGAGCTGTTACCTGGGTCCTGTGGGGTCCTTCTGGATTTGTGGGTCACACTGATAACTCTGGTCTTTGCTCAGCAAAAGAATGACAATTCTTTTAAAAATATTATTTGGGTGTGTGTATGAGAGTGTGTACTTGTGTGTGTGCATGTGTGTGTATGTGGTGTGTATGTATGTGCTCATGTGTGTATGTGCACATGTATATATGTATGCGTGTTTGTGTCTATCTGTGTGTGCATGTATGTGTGTGCACTTGTGTATTTTCCAGTGTGTGTGTGCTTGTGTGAGAGTGTATATCTGTGTGTGTATATGTGAATAGTATATACTTGGAGGTCAGAGGCCTCTCCTTCCCCCTTGCTTAAGAAAGGGTCTCTTTTCTTCCCTAGCTTTGGGTACCAGACTGTCCTGAGAGTTTCCAGGAATTCTCCTGCCTCTCCCACCCATCCTGCCAGAGGAATACTGGGGTTTTAGGTATATGCTACTGTTCTCAGCTTGGGCTCTGAGACTCCAAAGTGAGGAACTAAGGCTTATGCGTCAAGTGTCTTACTGACTGAACCATCTCCCCAGCCCAATCACAAATGTTTCAAGTGGGGGAGAAGGGCATTTAATGAGTGTGTGGGCCAACTAAAGAAACATAAACACCACCAGCTCTTATTAATCAGGATGTGCAACATTGGGTCTTCCTGGAGTCGCGTGGTGTGTGCTCCACAGTGTGTGCTCCCAGTGTGAGCTCTTAACTCTCCCGATTCACAGGGGAGTGTTACGGGGCCACCTTTGATCCTTCAGACTTCGTTCTTTTCCCTTATTCTTTAATAGTTTTATTTTTCTTACTTTTCATTGTGCTTTTACCCAACAGTGCCAATAGCCATTCCGGCTAGATCAAACCCAGAAAGTCAAATGATTTCTAAAGTCCATTCTGATTCACTTACAATCTGCTACTGGACACCTCAATCAACTCCAAGCTCCGTAGACTGGGAAAGCGGACAATCCATCAGCCTGCCCTCGGGGACCTCAGAGGCCTCGGTGGGCAGTGGCAGGGCTAGAGCTCCCAAACAGAGAGCTTATTTGGCTGGCTCAGTGTTTTGGAGAAACAAGACAATGGCTGGTTTCCATTAGCAGGGCGTGTGCTGTCTAGAGGCTCCCAGGCCCCACCAATCTTTCCTGTCACACTTGATTGATGACACTTGAAAATCACTGAGCTGGTCCAGGGACAGGAGTGAGGCCGTGATGCCGGACTGGAGAATGTGCACAGAGACGGAAGCAAAGGTTGTTAGAGACGCAGGGAGACTGTGGTGTATAGAAGCAGCCTGGGATAGTACCAGGTGTGCATCTGTGTGTGCCCACCCCCCACCGTGTGTGTGTGTGTGTGTGTGTGTGTGTGTGTGTGTGTGTGTGTGAGAGAGAGAGAGAGAGAGAGAGAGACTGTTGAAGATTCAGTGTCTTTGCCCTCAAGCCAGGCGTGGGTTTGATTGACAGTTCAGGCGGCAAAGGCAAATTTCCATACACAGAAGACAAAGAGAGTAAATTAAAGACTGACGATATAACCACACCCAAGTTCGGCATGCAAATCCCTCTGACCTGTCTCCTCTCACTCCATGCATCCTACTCTCCCCCTGGTTTTCCCAGCCTAGAAGTTCCAGTCTAACTGTCACTCAGAGGGTTTACATCTCCATGTTCTGCCCTCCCAGCACTTTGAACTCACTCTTCTGCATTGCTCTTGCCTGTCTGGGCCTCCCTCAGAGGTCAGCACTCATCCAAGACAGACACAAATCTGCTTTGGTACTTTGTGTCCCTCCAGCTAAAGCAAGTTGAAGATCAATCAGAACTCTGTCATGAGCCAGAAAGAGCTCACAAGGTAGAACTGAGCAGGAACTGGCGAGTGAACCTGGCTGGGAGCGACCTCCGTCAGGACACAGCATTGCCGGCTGGAATAGAAGCCGACGGTAGCCTCCTCTAACAAGATTATCTTCAGTGTGTTCAGCCGAGATTAGATCATTTGCTTGTTCAACCAACTATTTACTGATCGAGGGTTATAAAGTGTCAACATAGCACAGGAATAAAAATAAATAAATCATTGGAGCAAGCCAATGGGGTACAGGAGGAAGGGATCTGAGAAAAATATCCTGTGTACCCCGAGTGAGAGGTGGTAAGCTAGTCTCCCTCCTCCAAGGGGTCTTGTGGCAAGTCAGTATCTGTAGAACCCTGAGCTCACAACAAGATCAGCACACAGGAACTTAAAAAAAGGAAGGAAGGAAGGAAGGAAGGAAGGAAGGAAGGAAGGAAGGAAGGAAGGAAGGAAGGAAGGAAGGGAGGGAAGGAGGGAGGGAGGGAGGAAGAAAAAAAGAAAGAAAGAGAGAGAGAGAGAAGAGAGAGAGAGAAAAAGAAGGAAAGAAAAAAGGAAAGAGAGTACCTGCTGATCACTCAGGCTGCTGGCTTAGACTGCACATTCCCAGGCTGGGAAAGTGGATAAAGTGCTTGCCACACACACGATGGCTGGGATTCTGGACTCCAGAACCTATATAAAAGCCAGGTCAGGCATAGCTGGTACCTATAAATCGCATTCTGTGGAAGGCAGACATGGGCTCTTCCATCAGGCTGACTAGATGAGCCAGGCTCAGAGCTCTGGGTTCAATGAGAAGAACCTGTTTCAGTAAACACCTGAAGCGCATGTATAAGTGTGAGGAAACACATGTGGGCCATGCATGTAAACATACACATGTGTGCACTCACAGCCCACACTCATACCCAAGCAAAAACAATGCGCATTCCTGGGCTCCACCCCCAAGCTTCTTACTTAGGTGTGGATGGCATGTCCAGAACCTGAGTGGCGAGGAGGTGGCCTTTGGAGCATGTGCTAGCAGTTCAGCTTCAAAGACAATGAAGTCAAAGCTTGTCACACAAATATGGCATCAGAGCTCAGGAGATCGTGTGCTTAATGGGATATCCAGGACTCAACTCAGATGAGGTCTTCTCCAAAGTGCTTCGAGCAGCCCTACCATCCCTGTCTCCTTTCTCCGGGCAGATGGAAAGCATCTTTCTTTCTTCCTTCCTTCCTTCCTTCCTTCCTTCCTTCCTTTCTTTCTTTCTTTCTTTCTTTCTTTCTTTGTTTCTTTCTTATTTTTGAGACAGGGTTTCTCTGTGTAGTCCTGGCTGTCCTGGAACTCACTCTGTAGACCAGGCTGGCCTCGAACTCAGAAATCCGCCTGCCTCTGCCTCCTGGGTGCTGGGATTAAAGACGTGCGGCTGGAGAGCATGTTTCTTAAAAGCAATGAACAAACATGTCATTACAAAGTGCCACATGGGAGAAAGCAATCCAACATCCATAATCCCGAACGGAAATGCTCTACAAAAACGACCGTCCAAGGCTGTGTACCTGCATCCCTGCTCAAAACGGCAAACAGGTTCAACCACTCCCTCTGAGTGCCGCTTTATACACACAGGGGTAGGGCAATATTTAAGTGTGATTTAGTGTGGAAGACTGATATGGAAGCAGGCAGAGAAAAATTTATACATGGATTATCCGAGAAGCACAGACTTCCACGAGAGAAGAAAGTTTGAAGAAACCCGGTGAGCTTGTGTTCCTTGCAATGGGAAAGTAGTTCCTACAAGCCAGAGAGGGTGGAACAATGAAGATCTATGTGACAGTCCTAGGGTAACTTAGTTCCCCAAGCACATACAACCTCTACAGTGTGACAAGGTCCTGTTGTCTGTGAAGTGGGTGTAATGTTGAGAAGAAAAGAGAAATGAGGACTTGCTTCATAGCAGAGACAAAAGTGCAGGGCTCTCACCACAGGTGGGGAGTACAGACTTCTCTTAGAGTTATTTTATGATAAATTGATACATAAATATCATCTATATCATACCCACCCCTCCAACTCCTCCCAGATCTGTCTCTTCCTTTACAAATTTTGACGTCTTTTTCTGTAATTATTATTGTTAAATATATATGCATAAATGTATATATTTAATATGCACACATCTATATATACAAACGCATGTGTATGCAACCCACTGTGTCCACTCATTCCTTGTGTGTATGTATGTTCAAGGCTGACCACTTGAGATTGGACAGCCTATGTGAGATCTCTTCCCTGGCAGAAACTGATTCTCCTTCTCTCAGAAGTCCTTGATCATCTACAGCTCTTCTAGGAGTGAAAGCTTGCAATATATTGTTCCATGCATGTTGGCACATCAACTGGTATGACTTTGTCAGCCTTGTTCTGGCAGGTGTTGAGAGTCTGTGGGCGCATTTTTCCGGTTGTGTCTAGGGAACACTATCTAGCCACTGGTGTCCTGAGCCACTAGCTATTTGGGCTATGGTGTTATCATGCTGGAGAAGGATTTGATGCCCCATTCAGCCCAGGTAGCATTGAAGATTCAACCAGGACCTGCAAGAATAGTTTTAGGGATGTTTGTTGACTTTGGGAGATGTAGCCGTTAGCCATAGGGAGGAGGGGACTGGTCAGGCTTTAATGTAGCCACCAAGGGGAGAGGGGAAGAAAGAGGCTGCGTCTCAGTCTTGCTCTCCCATACTTTCCATTCTGTGCCAATGAGCTTTACTCTGGAGCATGGTTGGGAGAGAACTGTGGGTGCTGACTTATGTCACTCATGAGGGAGTTGCTTGTTTATTGAGATGGAATCTGAAAGATTTGTGTGGCCATCAGGATCTGTGTGTACCCGGGACACACTATGTGCCTCTTTAAAATCAGAAGCCATCAAAGAATGCCTTATTGTATTTTCCTGCTTGTTGTGATTAAAGTACTCTGGGGGGCTCTGGGGGAGTGGTATACTTAAGGGGAAAGATGTTGACTTTGGCTCACAGTTCACGGTACAATTTGTCATGGTGGGGAAGCATGAAGTCTAAAGCAATGGGTCACACTGTACCCACAGGCTAAGAAGCAGGTAACACAGCCCTTGCTAGGGCTTAGGGCTTACCTTGCTCTTTATTTATACAGACCTTTCCAACCATCATATCCAGGTGCCTTAATACTCCCCTTAGACCTTCAGCTTGGAATAAATTCCATTTCTCAGTTTCTCCTACAGAAGAGTTGGGCCATTGTATTAAATTCTGGGCATTAAATTGGGATCCCAAATGATCCTTGCCTCCTCTTGTCTTACCCTCTAAAATCCACACTCACACCTCTAGATCCTCTGTATTCTCCTACTTTGCTTATTAGTCAGCCTGAGAGAGACTTTAGTGTTAGCTTTATTTTGCTATTAAAATCTGTTCAGACCTCAGAAGTGGGAACACAGAGCCAGGCCTGGTGAGCTACGTGCTAGGCTCACCCCAACCCAGACACCTCAGCCAGTCTTGAGCGCGCCCGACTCGCCAGCAAGAATGACGCTGCAACAGGATCCTTCTGCACACGTTTATTGGGAGAGCTTGATTGCAGAGAAGAGACCCCAAGCCCAGAACTGGTGCTGCTTATATAGGCCTAGGAGAGGCATGTCTCACACCCGGATTGGTTATGCATGGGTTATGCTTACCACCTCATTTGCATGCCTACATCTGATTGGTTAACTTCTCTCTTATCTGATTGGTTAACTTGTCTCTCATCTGATTGGTTAATTCTCAAAACCTCATCTTGGCAAAAAGAAAACTTTACTGCCTATGTATGCGTGGTGGCCAGCGGTAGCCAGCGCCACCCTGCAACAGCACATGTGGCTTCCCACAAGCCCGCATGGTGCGGAGCTCAAGAGACGGTGCCGGGAAAACAGGCACTGCCTTATCCTCTGACTCCCTGGCACTCCGAGGGCCACTTGCAGCAAAGGGAATGAGGTTGAGGTTGATGAATTCTCATTTTCCCAGGGACACCAAAGGATCCTTTTCCTTGGACCCAGACCAGTAGTGGATGGATGAATCCTGTCTGGATGTGAGCCGCAAAAAATTTCCAGTGGCCTTGGATAGGGCTCAGGGAAAGTTGGATGCCTGGAAGGGAGATGTCACCAGGAACCATACAGAGCAATGTCTAGAAAGGACATACTGTGTTGTAATTCCTGGGGCAGAAATAGTTATACAAATTTATGTATACATCTAAAATATGTACCATCATGTAGGAGAATGCATGTATATGAATGTACAAATAAATATTTAGCAGTTTGGATATACAATATCATGTAATGTAGATGCACATATATGTGCATATGTATTCTCCTCAGTATACTTTTATGCAAATATATAGAATAATGCATACCGGTATATAGTTATATTTTGCATATATCCAAGGTATTAAAGGTTCCACCGAGAACATGGAACCGTTTATTTCTCACCATTTTGAGGAGAAAAAAAGGCAAAAATAGAAGACTTTAGATAAAGCACCAACTGCTGGTGTGAAAATTATTTAAAACCCAGTGACTTGACTCTGTGTCGATCTCCCTTAAGATGAGGAGGACAGAATACGGGGAACATCTAGCTGCCAGGAAAGGCATCGTGCCTTCAGCCAGTACTCCCTGACCACCCAGGTCTGGTCTCTGTGCAGCTGATAGATATGTTTTGACAAGTTCTATTAAGTACAAAGACGGCCACAGGGGCAACATGTGGAGTTGATAGAGGAGAAGCAGAGAGGCAGCTCTCGGTGTGAGGCCTGCCCAAGCTACTGATGCTGATGGAGTTGGCCGGCGAGGATGAGAGCCTGCTCATTCCCCCGGTACTGAATTTCATCAGGGGCTTTGGCACCCAAGACACTGAAGAGGACAGGCCTCTCCTTGGTTTTCTATTTCTGCCTCCTGCTTGCCAGGAAATCAAGAAGTTTTCAGAACCCTAATTGGCTCTCTCTAGTTTATTCTCAGTTGCTATGTAATTGCTAAGGCCGTTCTGGTTGGAGCAAGTCCGGACCCCCCTCCACCATCTCAAGCTGGACCGTACCTGTCTTTGAAGCTTCTTAGGAGCAGAGTTGGCAAGCACACCTGGGCTGATTGCTCTTGCGTCTCTCTCGCCATCTCAAGTGTGCCCACATCACCCCCCCTCCGAGCCCCCCAGCCTCCGCCCCGAGCCCTCCTAAACAAGGTTTGGCAAGAGCAAAAACAAACACTATTTTACAACATTTTTGGACTCACTTCCAAAACGCAAAAGCAATTAATCAGCAGTGTCCCTGAGACCCTGCACAATGTGGCGGCTGCCTCTGACACGAAATTTGGCTTTGATGGGAGCCCAAGAAGCACGAGAGGAGAGCCCAGAAAGCACTAATGGGCTTTAATTATTTATTTGTTTAGAAGACTGGACTTGAACTTACGCTGTAAGCATAGATAATCCCTCTGGGTTCTTCCAAACAGCGAGGCGTTTAGCTCCCTGCCGGAGCGCTCTGCTTGGAGAGAGCAGGGGATGTGCAGCCTGACTGGCAGGGATCCAGAGGCATCCTCTCTCTGTGTGTGCTTGCATGTTGAAGCAGGCGGGGCCCGTGAATATCTTTGAGCCCTCCATAAAAGTAGCCGTTTCTAACTCCTCAGTGTCTAAGCTGCATTTCTAGAGGCTCACGGGTAGAAGTTCCCCGTGCTGGATTTCCTGGTGGTTTTGATTGAAATCACAGTGTCTGGGAGATCACATAATTCTGCCACATGTGATCAAGATGCAGAGCACGGATTAATGACTCATCTCCTTGCTGGGACAAAATGCTCAACAAGAGAGAAACTTAGAGGAAGGGTTGATTTTGCCTCACCGATTCAGGGGCATAAAGTCTGTTCCAGCAGGGGACATATAGTGGCAAGACAATGAAGCAGCTGGTCACAGGGAATCCACACTCAAGAAGCAGAAAACAACCAGTAGTGATGCTCAACCCATCTCTTCTTCTTCTGCCTGGAACCCCAACCTGCGGGATAGCGTTGCCCACAGTTAGGTGGGTGTGGTGGTTTGAATAGGCATGGCCTTCATAGACTCATGTGTCTGAATGTGTGGCCGTAGGAAATGGCATTTCTAGGTCTGGCCTTGTTGGAGTAGGTGTGGCCTTGTTGGAGTGGGTGTGGCCTTGTTGGAGTAGGTGTGGCCTTGTTGGAGTAGGTCTGGCATTGTTGGAGTAGCTGTGGCCTTGTTGGAGTAGCTGTGGCCTTGTTGGAGGAAGTGCATCATTGTGAGAGTGGGCTTTGAGTTCTCCAATGCTCAAGCTACACCCAGAGTGCCACAGAGTCTCCTTCTGCTACCTGAAGATCAAGATGTAGACCTCTCAGCTCCTTCTCGAGGGCTATGTCTGCCTGTATGACACCTTGCTTCCCGCCATGATGATAATGGACTAAGCCTCTGTAACTGGAAGCCAGCACCAATGAAACACTTCCCTTTAGAAGAGTTGCAGTGATCACGGTGTCTCTTCACAGCTATGGAAACCCTTACCCATCTCTATGAAAGTAATCTAGACTTTTCCTTCAGAGACGCACCCAGAAATTGTTGTCTCGTCAGGGATCCTAGATCCCGTGAGGCTGACAATCCTTATTGAGCATCTTGTGGTGCCATCGTCTTGACTGATGAGGTAATGGAGGTCCTTTGAGCCTGAGCTATTCTCAGCCATGAACTTTGCCCTGGGGTTTTATTGTACACATGCGAATATTCTGTTGGTAATTCAATCCCAGGAAATTATGACAGGAGACATGTCATATTGTATAATCTATAGCTAGGGACATGTTCTACAGTGCTGACCATGGGAAGCAGAAACGCCTGACTTCATGCAATTTCCCTTAAATACAACTTGGTTGAGATATTTAGATAAAAGAGTAGGGTATTGTTAGCCCTATCGTATAGCCACTGTCCCTGGAACTATTTCCTATCAACCCCCTTTACATGCGTATAAGTCTCAAGATTCTATGCATATACTGTGTCTTCCACAAAGTCTTGTAAGATTCATTTTTCTGAATGTAGTGTCTTTCTTCATCTGACTTGTGGCTTCTCCCTCCCCCTCTCCCCCTCTCCCCCTCTCCCCCTCTCCCCCTCTCCCTCTCTCCCCCTCTCCCCCTCTCCACCTCTCTCCCTCTCCCCCTCTCCCCCTCTCCCCCTCCCTCCTTCCCCCCTCCCCCTCTCCCCCTCTCCCCTTCTCTCTCTCTCTCTCTCTCTCTCTCTCTCTCTCTCTCTCTCTCTCTTTCTCTCCATCATCATGGGGCCAGAGATAGACACCATGTTAGGCAAGGCTCTGGCACTGAGAGTCATGGCCCACTCTCTAGTGATTTTACTTTTTACATTTTTGCACTTAACATTTGTTTAGGTCAGTGCATGCATAGGCCATTCAGCCTTCTGGAGGTCAGAGGATAACTTGAGGGAGTCTGTTATCTCCTTCTACCTTGGAGGTCCAGGATATGAAACTTGGCTTGTCAGGCTTGGCAGCGAGGGCCTGGACCCAGGAAGCCACTCCACTGGCCCTTGTTACGTTTCTTTGAAAGATGCTTACTAGTTTTCTTTTTTTTTTAACCACTTATTTTGAATAGTAAGTGTCTTGAAAGATGGGTCTCAGGGTTTGTTCTATTCTTAGTTTGTTAGAGCATTATTCTTGACTATATATATATTTTTTTCATTGAATACATGGATGGTGCTTGAGCATCAGACAGATAACTAAAACCATCCATCCATGGTCACCCTGTGCAGACACACATATCTCCCTCCCCTCCCTCTCTAATGAAAAACCCAATCAGATACCGATTTTGCTTTCTGCTTGCTTTAAATCGACAAAAACATATCTAAAATTCATGCCCATCCAGACCCTTACAACACGACATTATTTTGCAGTAGCATCTCTGTAAAAATGTTTGGCCAAGTCTAAAGTGAGCCTGTGCTGGGCCCTGAGTGTCTTTCTAAGAGGAAAAAAGAATGAGGGGAAGAGAGAAACCAGAGCCAAGAAACACCAAGGATCTCAGACCATAAAAAGCAAAGACGAGGTTAGAAATCCTCCCCTAGATTCTTTGAGGAGGAGGGGGCACAACTTGAGGGGTGTTGGGAGGGGGAGGGTCACATCTTGACTTCTGATTCTGCCCCCAGAACTGAAATAGAATGGATTCTGTTATCTTGAGGCATGAAGTTCCAGCAAACACATTGACATGAGATTTGACTGTTTTCCAAGAACCCACCTTGTCGAACAAGGATGACCTATCCCCAGATGGTCTTCACCCAAGGAGCCAAGTCAGGAGTCAATTGCCCCTGGCAGAGCAAGATAAAGAGTGCCTAACTGAAACAGCAAAGCTCCTAGGTCTCCCCCAGTGAGCTGGTCTCCAGTGCCAGGAAAAACAGCAAGGGGTTGGTGGGGAGAGGCCAGACGCTGGATGGAAAAATGGAGAACAGACAGGCCTGGATCAAGTCTAAGTCCCAGGACTCAAAATGAGGAGCATGGTGACTGGCTGAGCTCATGATGGCCTGATTCCATAGGCAGGGAGCTCTCTACAGGTCCCCAAGCTTGACTCTAATTGGCTTTGTTACTGAGGGTAAGACGTGAGGGGATAACTGGTTGGCAGGCCGGCTGAGGAACGGTGGGAATACAAACCGCACCTTGGTATGTCCCTTGCTGAGTATCTGTCCCCCCACCCCTGTTCTAGTTACTTGTAAATGAAACCTCACTGAAGGCCACAATTTAAGTTCTTCCAAAAAAAAAAAAGTCCCTAAGTCATGTACCATTTAGGGAACCACCACCGAGGCTTCCATTCCGTCGGTTTTAAGTTCTGGGCAGCGTGAGTAAGACATTGAAGTGCTATGACCACAAAAACCTCACTAATTCACACTAATTATCTGGAGGGTCTTCTGACTGAATGATGAGAAATTGGATCTAGAAAATATTTTTTTTCCAAAGAATCCAATTTTGCTTCCTTCAAGGACAGGCGTTACCCAGAAGTAGGCCAGCGTACAGTTTAGCGGTGGCCCTTCGAGGACGGAGATTAAGGACTAGATAAGAGTGGCTATAATTAGTCCAGTGTGTTTGTCTGGCAAAGGGTGCTCAGTAATGCTTGAGGGCACTTGAACACCGTGTGGGCTCTTCAGGATTCCGTCTTCAGGAACGTGTTTGCACAGCTAATTGGTTGAGTGCAGCCATGGATTCTGTGAAAGTCTCGAGTTCTTGGGCAGTGTCTCAGAAAAGAATGCACGGTCACTGGGTTTGTATGAGAAGTCTCAGGTGAAGGACACTGTCCAGGGAGGACATTCTCCCTGTTGTCAGAGAGGCAAAGGGATAGGGGGTTGCCTCCGATGTCCACTGAAGGCCACTACTTGGCCTGCCCTGTAAACGTGAATGAACGAACGGTCAGTCACAGGCAACGTTTCCCCTTCATGTTCCAGGATTCAACATAATCTCCAGAGGGCAAGAGGTGTTTTCGTGCCGGGCATGGTGGCTCAAGCCTTGATTCCCAGCACTTGGGAGGCAGAGACAGGTGGATTTCTGAGTTGGAGGCCAGCTTGGTCTACAAAGTGAGTTCCAGGAGAGCCAGGGCTACAGAGAAACTCTGTCTTGAAAAACAAAAAAAAAAAGAGGTATTTCGTTCATTCTCAACCTTGGATTTTAATCTCAGCTGTATATATATATATTTCTGAATCTCCCTTGCCCCTCCCCCACCTTCTCCGGACCCAAATGAGACTTAATGAGTTACTATGCCATTATTTTCCATAAAAAGCACATGTCACATGTTTAACTGTTAAGAAACTACTGTGAGCCCATCATTAGTAAACAGATCTGTTCACCAGAGTATCAGCGACTTGGATAATTGTGTCACACTCAGAAGCTTAGCAAGGAGTGATCGTCTCCTGAGTCAGGGAGAGCTGGTCCGAAACTTTGCTTTCTATCTTGCTAAGAGCGTTTTTGTCTCCAGTGTGACTCTCTCTGACCTTTAATCCCCAGCATGCTAAGTGGGGTTGGGAAAAGTAAGGTTTAAAAAGAGACATGTGGTGATTTTCGGAGGGCCTGGGACAGAAGTACTTGGCCCTGCATTATAGAGTCTATAGGGCCAGGTCCATGTTGTCTCTCAGGAGGGCAAGCACCTTCAATGCAGCATTGTTTGTGATGGAAAATCACAGCATAAAACCTAGGGCAGAAGTGGGCTAGACCACCCAGTGCCACCCAGAAGTAAGGCCAAGTCAGACCAGAAAGCATAGGTGAGGGGCTGGAGAGACAGTTCAATAGTTATGAGCAATGGCTGCTCTTCCAGACCAGGGTTCCATTCCCAGCATCCATGTGGATATGATGCTGTTCTCTGTTAGCCGAGGACCTTAGGTACCACTGTGCAGTACACGGACATGCACGCAACCAAAACATTTACAGACAAAATAGTTGTTTTTTAAAAATGAAAACATTAGTGAAAAGTGAAAATAGAATATGATTTTAAATGTGTTTGAATGTGTATACAGGTTGAAAAGGGTGTGGTCAGATGTGACATGTGAGACGGTTAGAGGGCAGCCTTGGGTCTCAATCCTTCCTCGGGCATATTCAGCCTTTGTTTGAAACAATGTCTCCTATTGGCCTGGAACTCATTGAGCGGCTTCAGGAATCTGCCCATCTTCAACTCAACATTGGAGCATCTCTGGGATTACAGGTGGGAGCGTGCGTGTCTGCGCACCACACTCAGCTTTTTCTGAGGGTTCTGGGGATCCAAGCCGAGGCCCTCACAATTGCAAGACAAGACTTTACAACCCAAACCATCTCCCAATCCTAAAATGCATCCTTTAGGCCATTAAAACCCATGAATAGAGATCAAGATTTTTTTTTGCAAGAAATCATTCTATATCCACTGATGATGACACAAGAGAAAAATCCAAGGGAGGTTGGGACGAAGGTGAGTGAATGCCTATGCAGAAGCAATTCATGCATTGCAAACCCATTGCAGGGTCTCATCAACGCGCCTCCCTTTCCAGTGCAACTGGAAAATGTAGTGTGGTAATGATCAAATGTGATTAGACGTCTCTTATGATTTTGTTACTGTTATTGTTTATAGTGAATCCAGATTCCCTGGACTTTGTTTGTTTGTTTGTTGTGTATTTATTTATTTATTTATTTATTGTATTGGTGTTTGCCTACTTGTAGGTCTGAGCACCACTTGCATGTCTGCCGCCTTTAGAGGCCAGAAGATGGCAGTTCCTCTGGAAGCTTTCTTTGCAGTGAGCTGTCTCTACACACGGTTCTGGAATATTTTTAGTCATTTGTTTTTATTATTTTTACTTATGTGTAGGTGGAATTGTGTGCGTGTGGGTGGGTGCTCATGAGTGCAAGTGCCTGCAATGGCCAGAGGCATCAGTCAGATTCCCTGGACCTTGAGTGGTAGAGAGTTGTGAACCAACTACCTTGGATGCTCCAAACTGAACTCCGGTTCTCCAGAAGAGCAATCAGTGCCCTTAACCACTGAGCATCTCTCCAGTCCCTGGAATAGTAAAAATGGGGGAGGGGGAGGTATGTCTTAAAGGAGATTCCTAGGTCTCTGTCACTGCTGCAGATGGTGGCCACCAGCATCTGATCCCACAGACAGTCCAGGCACAAGACCTTAGACGCTGGTCACAGACTTCCAGGTCATTTACTTGCTTTTCTGAATGGCAGGTTGTGAATCACAGTCCCCCAGCCCAGTCCTAGGGCTCAGTTAATTTACTTGAATCAATCAATTAAGACTTCCTCACACGTCCTGCTTCAGAACACATGGGAGAGAGGCACAGGGCAGGTTGGAGGAGAATCGTGGCGTCCCCTAACTCCCTCCTGGCATCCATTCCCTGGGAACCTCCACATGGTCAACCATCCAGCCCTCTCAGAACCCAAACGCCTGGGGATTTCATGAGACCGAATTTCACCAGTGGTGATAAGCTTAGGGGTGGGGTGGTAGCGGGGCAGCTGTAAAGCCTCTCTGTTCAGAGCTTTCTGGGTTTCTCAGAGTAGCATTCCTTCCTCCAGGTGTGGGCAGAATGAGTGTTCAGAAGACCCACACTCCAATGAAGCTAAATCAGAGAACATCTCTGTGGCCAATGCTAAGGCAGGAAAGTGGGAGAAGCGTCTCTGGCCAGAAGCTGTGCTGGAAAGCATTTGTGCATGCATTGCATGTGAGTGTGCTGTGAGGTCATGCGAGCACAGCGTGTGTGTGTGTGTGTGTGTGTGTGTGTGTGTGTGTCTGTGCACATGCGTGTGTGCATGCGCGCCCCTGATCTGGTTAACAGGTCTATAGCAATGCTCTCAGTGGCTCACTTTTTGTTCTTAGCCTTTGGTTAAATTGTTTGCACTGGGAAAGTTGCTGTAATCCTCTCATCCTGTGACCTGCATCCGAAGCCAATGAAATTCTACAAACAATGACTCACGGTACCTATACACTGGGGCTTTTGGGGAGTCCAGTGTGTGATGCATTGAGCACAGCTCATTCACATCCACAATCAATATCAACTCTAAGCAGCAGCTATGTTTGTAGGCTAACACTGGAAGTCTTCAAAAAATAATGTTTACGTTCCTACTAAATTTCACATAGAAATATAAATGTTGTTGAACAAACCATACACAGAACCTCACTGAGTCTCCATTTCCTATGGGAAATGGAATGTTTTGAATAAATATTATATTTATTATTAGAAATGCCATATCTACACACATGTGTTTGGCCATATCTGCCTCTCCCACCCACCAACTCTCCCCAGCATCTCCCCAACACCTCTCCCTCCCATCTTCACATCCTCCTTTTTTCTTATTTATTTAATTCTGAGTTGAATTCAAACTACCTATATATGTATGGGCTTAGGGTCATATACTGGAGCACTTTACCAATAACTCCAGATGGAGGGAATTTGGTAAGGTCATGGGGTTTTCGATCATATCAATGGCAAGTTTCTTAGTCAGGTTTCTATGGCTGTGGGAAAGACAAAGACTAAAAGCAACATGGGGATCGAAGGATACATTTTTTTATTAGGTATTTTCCTCATTTACATTTCCAATGCTATCCCAAAAGTCCCCCATACCCACCCCCCACTCCCCTTCCCACCCATTCCCCCTTTTAGGTCCTGGCGTTCCCCTGTATTGGGGCATATAAAGTTTGCAAGTTCAATGGGCCTCTCTTTCCAGTGATGGCCGACTAGGCCATCTTTTCATACATATGCAGCTAGAGTCAAGAGCTCCGGGGTACTGGTTAGTTCATATTGTTGTCCCACCTATAGGGTTCGAAGGATTCATTTTAACTTACACTTCAAGCAGCAGTCCAACACAGGGGGAAGTCAGGGAAGGAGCCCAGCAGGGCAGGAACCTGGACACAGGAGCTGATACAGAGATCATGGAAGAATGCTGCTTACTGGTTTGCTCCCTGTGGCGTTCGGGGTCCCTAGGATCACTTGCCTGGGGACAGTACCTCCCCTAGTCCTAACACCCACATCCGGTAGCTCAGAGATTCCCAACATTCAAATTCTAGGCATGCAGTGCCATTTGGTCTCCTCAGATACTGGAACACGTGATAAATAAAAATAAATAGATCTAAAAAAAATGTAAAAAGAAAAAAATGACCAGTCAGGTGACCACACACACACACACACACACACACGCATACATACACAGAGAGACAGTGAGTATTAAATAAGCAAATGTTATGCTTAAAATGGGAAGAAAGAAAGAAAAAGAGAAAGGAAGGAAGGAAGGAAGGAAGGAAGGAAGGAAGGAAGGAAGGAAGGAAGGAAGGAAGAAAGACCTAGTTGATATTGTATATGTGGGCTGATGTACTCTGCCATTTCTTAAAATGCTATTCCATCTTTTTCCTCCTCTCTCCAGACCTTGAGTCTACACATTATTCACTATTCCCATTCCCGTATTTTCATGGTACTGTAGCTGAAGGAAGGTTCCTTCAGCTGCTGGTGTCCATCTATAATGACAAAAAACAGGTTAACACTGAGCTCCTTTGAGGTTAATCTTGTGCTTAGAGTAACCTGGCAGACTTGGGTTGAGCAAGTTGGTTAGTCCATAGTAAATTAATCTGTCCCTATCACAACCTGCACTCTCACACAGGAGCTCCCTATCACAACCTGCACTCTCACACAGGAGTTCCCTATCACAACCTGCACTCTCACACAGGAGTTCCCTATCACAACCTGCACTCTCACACAGGAGTTCCCTATCACAACCTGCACTCTCACACAGGAGTTCCCTATCACAACCTGCACTCTCACACAGGAGTTCCCTATCACAACCTGCACTCTCACACAGGAGTTCCCTATCACAACCTGCACTCTCACACAGGAGTTCCCTATCACAACCTGCACTCTCACACAGGAGTTCCCTATCACAACCTGCACTCTCGCACAGGAGTTCCCTATCACAACCTGCACTCTCGCACAGGAGTTCCCTATCACAACCTGCACTCTCACACAGGAGTTCCCTATCACAACCTGCACTCTCACACAGGAGTTCCCTATCACAACCTGCACTCTCACACAGGAGTTCCCTTGCTCCACCTGGCTGGCCATAAGCTGGTCCTCTCTGAGTGTGACCGGCAACAAGATCAAGACTCTGTCATTGTCACTGGGCTGTAACCTCAGTCCACTTTCAGGCCTTCTTCACGCTCTGGTCCTCCGAGAAGAAGAGCCTCCATCCCATTTCTTGGCTTCTCCGCTTTTGCTGAAATCACACATTGAATTTACTGTCTCTGCCAGCCTCGGCCTCACCCTTGCCTTTGGCGATCCCCTAGGATGACTGAGGCCTCCCTCTGCAGTGGCCCCAGTTCCTGTGCTGTCCTACCTTCCATGTGACCTTCTACCCTTCTCCTTTCACTGACTTTTGATATTATTTCAGCTCTTGACTTCTCAGTTTCCAGGAAAGAAATGGGGAATGGCTATCTAGTTTTGATCTCTCACATTTAAGCAGAATTCACTAACAAGAGCTCTACACCCTCAACCTTGCATCTTTGGTCATGGAAGGATTGAGTAAACAGGCATTCCAATGGCAGCCCCAGACAATAAACTGCGAAGTCAATTACAAGGAGCAAGGTTACTTCTGAAAACAATAACCATTAAGTGTTTTTTATCACCTGAAGTTAGGGGTGCTGGCTTAACAGGTGTATTGGTTAATAAATGTATCCTGCTGCTCACATGACCTTGTGTGACCTTTGTTCCTTGTTATGGGTTCACACCGGCCTGATTTGACAGACAAAGCAGTGAATGTATATGCACGTTTCATCTATTCTATTTATTCTCCTGGACACCGCACTATCTCCATACAAATACATGTACATAGCCAGGTACTTGTGTATGTGGGAGTCTGAACTAGTGCCCTCAGAGGGACAGAACCACAGTGGTGAATATATAATAAAACAGTGTCTTGTCACAGTGACTTGCAGAATGGCATCCAACAATGGGTGCCTCCATGTTGGCAAAGCTGAGAATCTGGAACTTCTCAGTCCCCGAGACTATTTGCCCTAGTAGTCCCAAGCTGGTGGTGAAAGCCTGGGAGATGCCTGCAAAGCTGGTTCTGAGTCCATAGATGAGGGACAAAGAAGCTGGGTTCCTCCCTTGAAAGCACAATAGCAACAGAGCAGATGCCCTCATCAACAAGGTTAAAAGGGCAGCAGGCTAAAAGCACCACTTTCCATTGGACATCCTCAAATCATAGCTGCCTTGAGACGTTGCCCTCTACTCTGAAGGAAGACCTCACCCTTCCCCTAATTCTTCCTGGAAATGACCTCACAGCTCTGCTCAGAATCTCATCTCTTAGTTGAGTCCATGTCCAATCAATGGACAGTCAAGACCACCCATCACAGTGTCTTAGTGCGTGTTTGCATTGTTATTTATATCTATGTTTTGCTAAAGGAAATGCCCAAACCACACTTTTGTGAAAGCATGCTTATGTTCCCTCACTGTTAGATGTAAGTTCAACACACACACACACACACACACACACACACACACACACACAAAGTCTACTAGGGTCCCAATCTCTTTTCATGTGTGGCAATATGATGCTTCATATCTTACCACACCTGGTCAAATTGGTGTAGAAACACACCCTGTGTATTGGTTGGGTTCATGAGGTCTCTTAATGGCAGCTGGATTCTTTGACATGTGTTTTGTTTTGGCCACAGAAGCTTGATAACACAGATGGCTTCCAAGGGCCTCTGGTGGAGCCTTCTTCTAAGCCCCTTCCCTTGTCATGAGGCCTCTCTCTGTCTCCCTGGGACTAACACTACAATGAGTCCTTTTTGGCAGCTGTTTGAGTTCATTATCTTCTAGTCAGACTTCCCAAGATCTGACTTCAGGGAAGTCTGGAGAAACTCTACCTAGCTGAGCCACTGTGCTCATGGAGGTCATTGTTGCTGTTTTAATAGGTGACTGATTTGTACATTTTCTGGATTAGAAGTGAGGTGTCCATAGCACCCCACCCCCGAATCTGGGCATTCTGATAATGGTTTATTTTTTAGTTTCTAAAAAAATCGATTTATTGTTAAAAAGCTTGCAATTAAGGAACATCATATAGCTAATTAATCTAACCCCACGAAAGAAGCTCTTCCCAGGCCCAGGCCCACATCTCAGTGAATTTCTACACAGTTGGAATATCTTAGACAATGCAGCATTAACGTCTCTAGGATGATGTGCTTTAAGTAAGGACCTCTTCCCCCCCTCTCCCTTTCCACACACATGCAAAATGCAAAATACAGAGATAAAATGAAAGTGATACGTAGATATAGAAGACACATTTTAAATGCATTAAAAATAGGGAAACTTCCACTTTACTCTCTAGTGAAAAAAAATCTGCCTGCCCCAATTCCTCACCTGGCTCTCTCTTGACATATGAAAGGTCTGTGGGTGACCCAATTTCATTAGAAGACTGTGTTGCAAGGATACTTTAATAAAGAGACTGGGTCTGGCATAATAACCACCTAGCATTTTATTTACATTTCTGAGCAGGATATTTGCTGGTGTGGACAGCAACCACAATCATTGCATATTCCCACAAGGAAGCTCCCTCTGGCAGGTTCTGTTAGCTGACAGCTACAGGACACTTCCATGTGGCTTTAGAATGAGTGGAACCTGCAGACTCCATTGAGGGCCAGCAAGGGACAGGTGCAGGACCAGGGAGCTGGAAATATCCCTGGAAGGAACTGGGGACCACTGACAGCATTTTGCTTCTGCCTGCTCTCCACACTCATCCTCTTCAAGGCCCAGAAGCCAACCTTCTGGGCAACAGGAAGGCCTAATACAGTCTTCAGATGTAATTTAATCAACTTTTCCTCAGAAGGCAAAAGTGGTCTTTCTTCTTTCCTCCTGAGGAAGTTACAAGGGCCTTCACAGTAGAGTTTTCTCAGGAGCTGCCCATATAACACAGAATAATTCACTGAGGCTTATAAAATATGAAGTCTCAGGATACCATCCCTGACTTAGACTAAGGGTATGGTGCAAATAAATATTAAGAAGACTATTTTTATTAAATAAATTGTGGTATATCTAGCCAACCGATAGATATGCAGCCTACAAAAAGGCAGCCCAAGTTCTTCGATGGCATTGAATGTTTCAGTAACTCAGCATTGACAAATCTAACAGGTTACAAAGCCATGTTTAAAAACATAGTATTATTTTATCTGCACAAATATAATTAAACAATACTACTAAAATATTTAAAGTGTTAAGCATTTGCATTTAGATTGTAGATTGTCAAGTGAATTTACTTTCTACCTTTCTTCATGCTTGATTTATAGCATAAATATATGCTCACTTTAGAATCAATAAATAAGAAAGAGGAAATACAGCTGGGTATGGTATATATAGATCTTTAATCCCAGCACTCAGGTGACAAAGGCAAGTGGATCTTGGAGAATTCAAAACCAGCCTGGTCTACATAGAGAGTTCTAGGCTATTCAGGCTACAAAGAGAGAGCCTATATCAGAACAAAGAAGAAAAGAAAGAGAGAGAGAGAGAGAATAAGGAAGGAAGGAAGGAAGGAGAAGAAAACAGAAAAGTTAGACTTTGATATGTTAGTATTGACATCATTAGTTTGAATGACTGTCAGTTATATTCAAACCACACAGTTAATAATTTGGATAGTTCATATCCAATCAACAAGAGCCCCACACCAAAATGTGTTGCTCATTTTCAAAAAGAAATATACAGTGATGTCCATGGAAATTCCTTATGCTGACACAGGATACTAGATGTGCAAGTGATACGAAAGACTTGCTAGGAATGAAGCTAACTGTGTAAGCTCTGTGCTTGTGGTCCCTTCTGAACGTGCCTGGCTCCTCTGAGCTTCAGCTATCCAATCCACAGTGAGGCCAGCAAAAGTGCTCAGACCACTCCGTGTTTGGGGGATTAATTCAGCCAACATTCTCAAAGCATTCACCTGACACATCACAAGCACCTTGCGCATGCTTGATAAATAACTATTAGCTTTGGGATTGGTTCAGAGGCTAGAACACAAGTCTTTAGCTATTCACATAGAACCTCCTTTTAAATAAAGCGTGCTGGAGTTATGGGCTTTAAAGAAGCCTCTTTGTTCCTGTGTGTGTGTGTGTGTGTGTGTGTGTGTGTGTGTTTGAACAATACACAGAAGGCTACAATGTGACCAAGGCTGTAAAAACCATCAAAGAAAAGATGGAGTGGAAAGGAAAGCACCTGAGAGCACCGCTTCACTCGTTTTCACGCTATCTGAAGTAGATCTGCCCAGATCAATATTGTATTTTGAAAAATAAATGTCCAGATCCAAGGCAGATTTATACACGAAAGGCTCAGCCATGTTAATTGAAGGGTCTTTATTACCGGTTGTCCATTCCTGTTAAGGGCCATCTTTTAAACTAAGATGGCTGCCACTTAAATCAAGAATCAATTATGAATACTAATAAAACAACCCTGTCAACTCCCATTAGACCCCAGGCAGACCTTTTCTTCTCTATTAAGCAAGCAATTGCTAATCACTATTTTTATCAATATCTCAGAAACATGATCTGTAATTTACCTCCACTAAATGAATAATACCGATTGGTTCCTGACTCTAAGTTGAAAGGAATCTCCCAGGGGGGAGAAGTAGACGCCATACTCTGTCATTTCCTGTTTGCTGAGAGGAGGAAGCACGCTAGTTGGAAAACAAACATTATTATCCCAGGAATTTAATACACAGGGGGAAATATGCACTACTGAGTCAAAGAGGAAGTGATGGATCAAGGTGAAATGAAAGTGAGGTAAGAAATAAAAACAAGAATCAGTTAAGAACATTGTCGACGCTTAGTCAAGGAGTTTGACCAAATGCTAAGCATTGGTTTAGAAGGGACATCCTATCTTTTGCCTGGCATGTTGGGGTACCAGATGTCCTAAAGGAAAGTCTAGATGGCAGAGTCTACAGTCCACAGTGAGAAGCCAGGCAGCAAGAAATTTATGTACATAGTATGATATGGTAAAACACCATGTGTCAGTAAGATACACGTAGCAGACAGTGGGAAATGTGATCAGAGAAGAATCAATGGTTCAGTCTGGGGTGAATTTTTGAGCATGGACACACCCCTCCACTCTGCTTCATGACTTTGGGAAGAAGGCAAGGGACAAAGACCTCGGCCAAGAATAACAAGTCCAGGTTGAAGTGGTGTTGTAGATGATGCGGTCCAGCCTTGTGCTTTTTCTGACAAGCCCTTCTCAACTGCTTTCCAAGGTTCTGTTTCCTGGGACAAGAGTGTGTGGTGTCTGGAGATGGCCCATGGCCATGCTGAAAGTTCTGAGCCCAGAAAAATCCTTTTGACCACTCAGCAGTATCTATGACTTTACTCTCTGGCATTCTGATACCTGAAGCTTGGGTGAGTGACGTTCATTTGCTAGTTGACTGGTAGAACCCAACATGAACTTGGAAACAGAACAGGGTGTTTCTCTGCCTATAGAGGCTATGCTTTCTGCTATTATCTTAACATAGAATTCTTACCAGGAAGCTGTAACCAAAGCTTTTACTACCCACAGGAGACCAGGTGGAAAGAAATCAGATATACAAAATTGACACTTGTGAGTGGCCAAAGGGACCTTCTTCAATAAAGCAGCTGTATAAATCCCAGAGCACCTGTGTTTTAACTGCTCTTCTAGCTTCTGAGTGAAGTCCTGGATTCTCTGTGTGTAAGATGTGCCCACAAGAGCTCAACATTGGAGCCCTTCTCATTGTTTTATTGCCTCTTACTAGGTATTAATAGTTAAAATTAATAGTTTCTGTTTAAAGGGTTCCTTATTTGTTATTAACTTTATTCCCAGACATTTTACTCCCTGACATCATTAATATTGATGATGGGAATCAATGTTTCCAATTTGGGGGGCTATTTATTTCATAACAACTTTGGCAATAGTAGATACTTTTGTCTTACTCCAGACCTTAGGGATATTGTCCTTGCGTGCCTGCACTGAACCAATGCTGGTTTATGGGTGCGAAAGTATATGCATTTGCTTGTAGTATATCTATAATCACAAGCTGTCCATCCCCCTTTAAATGTTTATTTATGTCTTTATCCATATCTAAGGAAGTGCATCTGTCTTATAAAGACAGACATCTGCATCTATTCCTTTTTTGGCAAGAGTCTATGTGACAGACACATCACAACACCCTTATCCATCTACCTCTCCTTTTCCACTCCTAATTAGCTGATGGTGCTTCTGGTTTCCATAAGAATTACTTTACACATCCTGAATTCTGGTTGGCCCTCCAGCTACCCTCTTTTGCTCCACCTTCCTGCCTTTTCCATCTCTCAATAGACAGCAATGTCCTGTCCAGTTTGGAATTATTACAACGGAAGAGCTCAGGCCGCTTTTCCTCATGTCTTGGTGTCAGCATGTTTCCCCTTCTAGATAAATCCACATGAGAACAAGGACAGGGCCATGAGACTGGTGTAGAATGGATGTGCTACAAAATCGCTGAGTCATGCTCCAACATGCTTACACCATTCTACACGCCCATCAGCAATGAATAAGAGTATCTGGCTCTCACCAGCACATGGCACGTCAATCTTTAGCTTCACCCTGTTGAGTTTTGTTTCATTAAACCTCGACTTTTTATTTCCCCAATGGCTTATAGTGCTGCAATTCCTCCACACATGTATTTGCTGTGTATGCATCCTCAATGGTAAAGTGTTTACTCAATGTTTTGTACATTTAAAAATTGTTTGCGAGCCAGGCGTGGTGGCGCACACCTTAGTCCCAGCACTTGGGAGGCAGAGGCAGGTGGATTTTTGAGTTCGAGGCCAGCCTGGTCTACAAAGTGAGTTCCAGGACAGCCAGGGCTATACAGAGAAACCCTGTCTCGAAAAACAAAAAAAAAAAAACAAAACAAAAATCTTTGCATTTATTTTATCATGTGTGTGTGTTGTGTGCATGTATGTATGTACACTGCAAGCATGTTTGGTGTCTACAGAGGTAAGACAGTGTGTCAGATCCCTTAGAACCAGAGCTACAGATGATTGTGAGGCACTGTGTGAGTGCTGAGAACCAACCAAACCCATATCTTCTGCAGGAGCGGCAAGTCCTGCTAATGGCTGAGCCACCCACCTCTCTAGTCCCAAGAGGTTTTGTTGTTGGTTTTGTTGCTGTTGTTATTGTTGTTGTTTGGTTGTTTTTTTTTTTCTTTTTGTGCAATTTTATTGTCTTCCTAGTCTTTTAATTATTAGGTTTGTTAGTATTTTTAATAAGATGCATCTCTCATTTTTTTCGGCTTCCTTTCAGTATTTAAAGAGATGACCATTTTATGTGTGCCCTTTAGATCTGTAAATAAAACCAATGCCCTGATACCAAAATCCAACTCCATTCTGGGGATAAATTCAACAAAACATGTTCTGTCAAGATTTCCCCTCATCACTGTTTAAGGTAAGATTTGTTATGTTGCATCTAACCAAATGTATGTCAGTTGGTTAATGGTCTTAATCACTTGTCAACAAATGAATTATGCATTTCTGAAGATAATTAGGATGTTATATTTCTTTTAATAATTGAGCAATTGAGGTAGTGAAGGAGCTGTGCAAAACTGTGTTTAATGTTTCCCAGTCCTTGGAATAACAGGCTGTGCACAGGTAACACACATCACAAACCCAGGATACTTCAGCATCAGAAAATGTGGTTTACCAAAAACCACAGGGTATGGAAAGGGGCTTGAGGCCACCTGAAAGTTCTCCAGGGGAGCCAAACCTGGAACGTGTGAGTTATAAATTAAATTAAGTAGCATTGCATCACAAGACATAAAATGATGAATGATGGAGAAGACAGCAATTAATTTCCAAAGTTGGTAAAGTTCAAATACTATATGTAAATATTCTACCCATAAACAAGGAGAGCACAGCTCCCCCACTTCTTCCCTGTGTGCTCCAAGAGGCTTCTGAGCCCAGTTTGCAGAGGGGTAGGGAAGGAGAGTAACATGAAGGCAAAGCCAATGGTCACTCTCTTAGCCAACACCAGCTTGCTCAAGTCCACAGCAAGCGTGAGGAGCTAGGTCAGACCTGCTCCTCCTTCTCCAACGTGAAAGAACACACTTGCCTTTCTCATCTCCTTTTCCAAACCACTCAATCCTGCTGAAGAACATCTTACAAATTTCCAAGCAATGTCCAAACTGCCAGGGTCATCCAAAACTAGAAGTGCCAGCAACTGTCATAGACAAGGGGACTCTTGCAAGCCAGGCCACCTAAACATAATGCGTTTCCCAGGCTGGATTCTAGCATAGAAACACCACAGTAGATACCGAGGGACTTTGAACACAGCTTGTGCCTTATTTAGCAATTATGTATCAACTAGGAAAGTCTGAGGATAGGGCATGTAGGAATGAATCCCTAAGCCATGCCCTTATAAATCTAAAATGCCTGTAAAATGAAAAAAAACACATATTAACATTTTATAGGGAATTAAAGTTGTTATTAATACATAATCGTAAAGAAATAAGCCACATATTCGAAGACAAATATGTTACGAAGAACATGAAATTGGATTTCAGTAGGAATGTTTAAAAAATCCCATGTGTTCAGCTATTAGATATTAAGTATGCTGATTATTTATAACTGAAACAGAAACCCCCCACACTTCAGAGTTGTAAAGAGCAACCATGTGTCCTAATGATTACCACTCTTCTCATCTCCCATTGGCCTGAACCTACTGGGATATGCTAGGTGTTCCTTGGTTAGAGTGTCTTCAATGACTGGGGCTGGAGTCATCCCAGGGACCTCCATCACTAGTGACTGAGGCCAGGACTTCATATCAGGTGGTCACTAACAGTACCTGTATATACGGCTTTTACATTGACATATGGGCTTCCACTGCTGGATTCTTGAATTAGGGGTCTCATCCACCAATGAGACATATGCTACATGTCTTTTTATGAGTGAGCTTCAGTTATCAGAAGGAATCCTTCTTTATAACTACTCAAAGAGCGCAAGAAGTAAGTAACTCGTCACAGCCTGTACTAAGGGCAGAAGTCTATGTCTGGGTGGTGCAGGTGTTCATAAATATTAACAGACATGTTATACGTGCACTGAAGCAAACTCTGAGTCACTGAAACCACTCTTGTTCTCCTTTTCAGATTCCTTTATTTTTGATGTTACATAGGGACACTGGGTACCATGGGATCAGGGAAAGAACTTTCTAAAAATGATGCTCCTCTGACATCTTAGATATGAACAGAAGTTAACACATGAAGGACTTAGAGGAAGAGGTCTTCTCCAGAATGCAGAAGCTGAAACTCACTGTCTGAGGTTTCAGGTTAGGAGGCAGGATTTATAAAAGATTAGTAGGTCTTGAAGGGTCTTCCCCTCATGGCTGGATTTGACATCCTTATTAAGGTTGCTTCATATCTGTTTTAGCCCTTTTTCCTTCTACCACATGAGGACACAGAGTCTCTCCCCTCCAGAGAACCCAGACACAAGCTGTTATTAGAAGCAGAGAGCCGCCTGTACCAGAACATAGAACTTGTCTGACCCTTAGCCTTGTGCTTCAACATTCAGAAGAGTGAGGAGTAAATTTCTATTATTTACAAATTCTTCTACCTCAGATTCATTTTTGCAATCACACAAAACAGACTAAGAAGAAGGGTATAGCATGCTTTAAGAACAAGCTCACAGTCAGCTATTGGATGGAACACAGGGCCCCCAATGGAGCAGCTAGAGAAAGTACCCAAGGAGCTAAAGGGGTCTGCAGCCCTATAGGTGGAACAACAATATGAACTAACCAGTACCCCCTGGAGCTCGTGTCTCTAGCTGCATATGTATCATAAGATGGCCTAGTAGGCCATCACTGGAAAGAGAGGCCCATTGGACAGGCAAACTTTATATGCCCCAGTACAGGGGAAACACCAGGGCCAAGAAGTGGGAGTGGATGGGTAGGGGAGCAGGGAGGAGGAATGGTATAGGGGACTTTTGGGATAGCATTTTAAATGTAAATGAAGTAAATACCTAATAAAAATTGGAAAATAATTAAGAACAAGCTCCATACATGGATACCTGGAGCCTACCAGCATAAATGATAGACATTCATATCTTCATATCTCTCTCTCTCTCTCTGTCTGTCTGTCTCTCTGTGTGTGTGTGTGTGTGTGTGTCTGTCAGTCTGTCTGTATCTCTATCTCTCTGTCTCTCCTACACACACACACACACACACTATGGAGGGTCATGGGTTGGCTCTCATGGTGCTTATAACTACAACTAGTATTTGCATTTTTTTTTAATCCTAGCAATGATGAAGAGCTGAAGAGAAAGGAAAACTGAGATTCTCTACTTCCAGGAACGTAACCCCAGATCCTCACTGGATGTTTCCCTCCAAATACATTCATTAAACTCATAGTCACACAACTGGATTCATTGAGCTTCTTTACAAAATGCCAGCTAAGCACAGACCAGGTCCCCGCAGGTGTAACTGGCCACTCCTAAGAAGGGGGGGGGGGCATCCCACTGATCTCTCTCACTGGTAGCTCAATTAGAAATGTTCCTTGACTCTGTGCCTTTTGCCACCAGTGATAGAATTATCCTGCTGTGGTCAGCCATCCCTCTGAGGTGGTGGCTAAGGAGACATGGTAGAGAGCAGTTCTCACTCTCGGATGCCTGCTGAGGTTGGTCACGGCTCATTCCCACCCACGTGGGTGCTCACATTGAGTCTGCAGATCCCGAGATGAGCTAGGCACTCCTTGTGCAGAACAGGAAATTATATACCCCAAATCTGGAGACCGGGGTGTCTGAGAAAGAGAAGACTGCAGCGTCTGCTAAGACCCCATTTTCTTCTTCATGGATGGTCCTTCTCACAACATCTGCACATACAAGGGGAGTGAAGGGTCTTTGAAGTCTCTTTCATAAAAACACTAACTTTGTTCATGAGGATTCTGTCACCTTCACCCCAAACACTCCTGAGAGTTTCACACAGAGGTTAGGTTCTCAGCCTATGAATTCCAAGCAGATAGAACGAACATTCCAGAAGCAGGGGATACACAGGGCTGTCAAGAACTGTGGTACTCCTGGAGCTTGGGACCCGTAAGCTGGAAGTGAACCTGTCACTCATCTGTTTTCGTAGATGTGACCTTCTTGGGTCACAAAGGGAAAATATAGCTGGGGCAGAAGCAATAACCAAAGCCTCAGTGTTTCCTGTATTTGTTTCCTGAACTCCAGTTCCCCACAGAGTGACACTTGGATACACAATGGCTCGTGGCAAAAGGGGACCTAAGCTTCGAGGACCAGCAGCAGAGGCTGTGAGCCTACCCATAGGAGGGAAATATGTGACTGCAAACATTCCCCCACAGACAGTCCCAAAGAAGACAAGCCTGCATCTCATGGGTAAACACTGAACTTAAACACATTGAGAAAACTTAAGAGACTCCCCCCAGCATAAAGCACTGGCCCAACATTGTTGGAGGGGGTGTGGGCATGCTTGAAATTAAAATAGAGCATTTCAGATAGCACACACTAACTCTTGCCCCTTGCTTCCTCTTAATCTATAAGTGCATCTGAAAGGTGAGAGTATGGGGAGATCAATCCAAAGTGGCCAGGTAGTTGGGGCTACAGTCAGCGTGTCTACCACGGGGCTTATCAGGGGTCAGAGGGTCTGCTGCTGCCGTGGGCAGAGCAGAGAGGCTGCAAGGAGTAGAAGGGCAAATCTGGATGCTGAGCCCCAGAAAGCATGGCAGCACAGGGTGGAAGCAAGGCTAGAGGTAGGCAAAGACTCCAGGCAAAGAAGGTTAGCAGGTTCTCATGTCTGAAACGGCCACTGTGCAGTGAAGGCCCCATCACTCACAGGGGAGAAACATCCCGGGAAGAATGTCTCACAGAGGAAGAGCCACAGGTTGGTTAAAGGAGACACAGGTGGCGCCTCACTGACCAATACCTCATTGCTGAGACCTCAGACATCAGGAGTTCACAGCTCAGGGGGTGGCATCAGTAGCAGGGGCTCAGCATCCTACAACTTTCAAATCTAGGTTATGCCTCAATGCCAAGGGCTCTTTGGAGTAAAACAGCGTCTTTGTTAATGAGCTCGACTCCAGCTCTCTGATAGGATGCTGGGAAGAGGGGGCCCTTTGGTTCTATTCAAATGAACGCGCAAGAACAGTGGGTGTGTTTTAAATTCTCTCCCCATCCTAGGAGGATGGATCTCATTAGTGAGGGAAATGATTTTGCCAGGAAAAGGCCGTTACAATAAGAAAACACAACGTGCCCAGGATGAGCCAGATCCAAGTCAATTAGGATGGATTAAAAAAAATGAAGGGAGAGAGGGTGCGAGCTTCAAAAATACCACCCCTTTGCCGGTGTTCATTTGAATAACAGCAAGGGCACATTTTAGTTTTTAATCATTTTTCTTCCTTGAATAGGCCTGGATCTCATTAATAGAGGAATGATATCTCTTAAAAGGCCCAGTGCTAAACTCCTCTTCAACCGAGATTAACCAAATCAAACAGAACTTAACCAAAAAAGAGAAATCTAAAGTCTTCTATCAACTTCTACATTGCAACCAACTTTAAATGTAAAAAAAAAAGGGGGGGGTTATGCATGCGTGATATTTCTTATTCTTCTCTTGACGGGTCTGGAAATTTTTCCTAGGTAAACTGTATTGGAATGGGGACATAGCCACAGGAAGATTTAAAAAAAAAAAAAAAGCAGAGTCAAATAATTTGCATATGTGAGGGGAGGAGGGGCTGGAAGGGATGTCAGTTTGCAGGAGATGAGCCCTCTACTGGGACATATTTTCCTCCAGTCTACCAGGGCGCTCCATTGCGTGACTCTTGCTAGGCTGGCACTCCATTGCATGACTCTTGCTAGGCTACACTTACTGTGTTTTCAAGTGAGCACATTTCACTTGAACTCAACTTCAACCCTGTTGACACTGGAACTCGAATGAGCCGGGTTCTCAGCTGCAGAAGCCTCTCTACGCATTGCCCTAGAGCCACCTTCCTGGATTCCACCTACAAATACAGATACACCCTCCTGCCCAATTGTAGGTGTGGTCGCACACACCCCCTGGACCAAAGCTGATGCCTCATCGCCCATGCGTTCTCCTTCACTTAACCTCCTCTCTGAAAGAATTCAAAAAGGAAGAACAAAGCAGGTAACAACAGAGGTGCCTGGCAAGAACAACATGACACCAGGCTTTGTCCCAGAACTGCTTCTCCGGTGCCTTCACCTCAGTCCTCATCCCAGTCTCCATGCTGCCGCCGTTCGCTCTGTCCCTCAATCCATGATGCTTTGTATTCCCTCTGGACTTGGTGCTTGGACAAGGATGTACTCAGAATCATGGCCACCCTCATCAAGGTGCACAGCTTTCTACAACAGCCACAGCTAAGTTTAGTTTCCCCACAGAACAAATTCCTTGGTAAATGCTTAACCTATTTGCGGGTGCACAGGCTCCTTGATCATCAACAGTTCAGTTTACAAATCACGTGGGGTATGACATTTCTACAAGCCCCATTCATTCAATAGGAACGATCCTTTCTATTTCAAGTTTAGTTCTTCCCTGAGGCCAAAAATGGCCTCTGTGGATGACGACTAGAAAACAGGAATCTGTTTGCCTCCAAATCATGAGAGGGAAGCACCGATAAACCCGTGGACAGTGCTGCTCAGCTCCGTGTTCTGTAGCCTAGGCAGATGATAGCATGGTTTTGGCTAGGGACACTTCAGCTTGTCTGGATATAGCCTTTGGTCGAAGGTCAGCTGCGATTAAGGGAAGGGGCTGCGATGTAGTCATGGGGAGACGGACTGGTGAGTGGGGGGGGCGGGGAAGGGGAGGGAACAGCCTATGGGGCTTTCTTTTACCCACGCTCAAGTGCTTGTGGTTTCCGATGCATAACTAGGTGGTAGAGGAAAAAATAATTAAAACCTCACAAGCCAGCTCTTCAGGAAAGAGACTCTGGAGGAGACTGCGGAGAAGAGTACCTCAGAGGAAAGCAGCCCAGACTAGCATCAGTAGTTACGGGCGTCCAGATAGACTCAGCATCCCTCCGTATCATGGTGCTTGCTGTGGCAGACATTGCTGTTCACACACGAGTGAAATGCATTGCCCACACACAGGTTTGGGGTTGATCGTGGTTCTTTTTCTTGTTGGTGGACAAAATGCCTGACAGGACCACTGTAGTCCTGGGAGGAAGGCTTCTTTTGGCTCAGAGTTTTAAGGTTGCAGGTCGCCTTCATGAGGAAAGCACAGAGGCAGGACCGTGAGGCACCTGATCACATCGAGTCCACAATTAACAGGAAGAGAGAAATGAATTCTTTTTATTCCATTCAAGACTCCAGCCTGTGGGATGGCATTGCCCACATTTAGGGTCTTTTCCCAGGTGTGAAACTCAGGGTATTTTCCTGGGTGTGAAACTCAGGGTGTTTCCCTGAGTAAAACTTCATTGGAAAGGCTCACGTGGACCCTGAATCCAATCACATTGACCACGAAGTCTGGTCATTACAACTCTACCCCTTGTCAATTTGACATTCAAACACATGACTGTAATTCAGAACATTGTCCCTCTGGTCCCCAAATTATCATGTTCATCTAATGCATTTAGCCAATCTCTACACACACACACACACACATATATATGCTCATATACATATGCATTTACATTCTTTTATAGTATCAAGACTCTAAAAATCCAAACAGGAATGGAGACTTATTAAGGAAAAGGCTACACCAAAGCAAGACTGAACCACTGCAGAGCCACCAAATCCTCTACCTCCATAACCGACATTTGGGGCTCACGATGGAATCACCCAGGTATAATGGCCTTGGGCAGCCCTTTACTTCTGTCTCTGTCTCTTCCAGACATGTGTACTACCTTTTGTAATGGCTTCAGACTGTGTCTGCAGCTTTCCTAAATAGGCCTCATGTGATTGTGGCATCCCAAACATTCTGAGATCTTCATTTCAACTTAGGATTCCTCATAGCTTCACATGATGTTCTCTTGGAACCTCCTTGTGGGGAATCCACCTTGCCACACATTGCCTGGCCCTCTGGAAATGCAGCCTTGCCACAGGTTGCCTGGCTCTCTGACACAGTGGCTTAAGCCTCCGCAACTCCCTGACTTTTGCATCTCTCATGCCTGCTCAAGCATGAACAGAGGAACATGAACAATGCATTCCTAGGTTTTGTAGCCGGCTCCAGATGTAGCCCGGCCCCAAAGAAACATACCTGCAGAGGCCTCTAGCAGAGGGCTCTATGTGCCTTCAAGGCAGCTCTAGGGAAATAGACACTTTTGTAGCCATTTGAGAGCAGGGATCCCCTGTGCTGGCATCTAGGTTTAACTCCCCACTTTGAACTGAACTTGCATTGTCACAAGCTAAAGAGCTCAATAGATGGTGTCTGGCTCTCGGGCAAGCTGCCACTGTCCTAACGCAGAGCGAGGATGCTTCTCATTGCTAAATCCTTCACCCCCACAGCTTTTAAGCATAGCTCCTGCTCTTCCTCTTGCCAGACTGCACATATTTATTATCTGTGCTTCCATCTACTGCTCCCTCTCACCATAGATGTGGACCATAGCAGTGTTTGGCCACCGTGACACAGTCTGAATGCTGTCCTTTCTCAAAATTTCCTCCACCAAACCAAGCAGTCCACTGCTTTAGGATTTAGCCCTGTTCAAGTTCTCAGGAGCTGGGCAGGAGGAGGTAGCGAGATTATTTTTCCTACCAAACTATAGCATGGGCGGTTGTCATCCCAGCTCCCAACGGAGTCTTTGTTTCCCTCTAGTCAAGGAAACAGTCAAGAACATGGACATACCTATGGGTATTTATCACTGGTTTTATGAGCTGGCCAGCGCAAGCTGACAGTACATGATCTCATGTCTCCATGGGATGTCTGGCTATGCTGGAGAAGGAACTGTTTCCATGAGGCTCCATGCCAGGATTCCAAAACTTCAACCTCTTCAGGCCTACCATGTCACAGCTGCTCAATTCTAGTGCAAAAGTAGCTATGGACAGTACCTGAGTGTAAAACTCCATTTACAAAGGCCAGAGCTAGACCTGTCCCATGGACTGAAGGTTGTGGGCCCCTGAGATGCATGGCAGAACAGGCCAGCTCTGCAGAGACCCATGGGATTGTCCATACAAAACAGATCCAGCCTGTTTATTAAACCATTATTTAGGGGAACAAGGGTGTCAAGGTCGAAAACACTTCCCTTTGTCTAAGAGCCCATGTCCAGTGTCAACACGGGCTGATGTTATTCACACTTAAAAATGACCTACTGATCCGAAGATTATTAAACATGATTTGAATGGAGAGACAGATCTAATTGCACAGGAAGAGAATTATTTCCCCCCCACAGGGTATATGCTTCCCTCGCAGAGAAGCACGTCAGCTTCCTTGGCAAACGTGCAGGTTCTTAGTAGTCATGCGCAGCACTAATGGATTTACAATTGCAGATCAGTCCTGAACAGGAGCTGGTGATGTTTCAGACTGTGTTGATGATGTCTCTCGTGTGCCTGAACACTCATGCGAGCATTGCTCTCTTCTCCCAGCACAATTAGCGGCAAGCAGACCGCCCATTGTTCATATTAGTGGCAGCTCTGTGATATGGGGGAGAAGTGGCTCACGGGCCGCATCCCTGTCTTTCTAGCCTTAAAGAGCTTGTGCCTGCTGCTGTACACCAGATGAAGCTCTGATCAAGGGCTGGCTGTCTCCACTCAGGACCTTAAGGAAATGTGACACGGGCTCACACTGTGCCCTTGCTAGCTCCAGACCTTCAGTCAGCACCTGTTGCCAATTCCCGACTCCACATTTCTGTGTCAGTGCTGTGGCGCTCCTGACATAGCCGCTGTGGTTCACCTCCATTCCAGCCACCTCACCTTTCCTGTTTCAGATGCAGGTTTGGATTTCCGTAGAACTTTGCCCAGCTCACGCTAAAAAGCCTGGACCTGCGCAGAATTGAAACCAAGCTCTCTACTTGTTCACTGGGTGACCTTGACCAAATTTCTATGCCTGAGTTTTCTCATCGGTGCCAGGGGGTTTCCCTGTTAGGGGCTGAGTTGGGACTGATGCATTCATATGTTAAATCCCTAATGTCTAAAACCCAGCGTGTACAGGCCAGGGTTCTAAAGTGGTGATCGTGTAAACTGCCTTTAGTAGGGTGCACCCTAGTCCTGGGGACTGCTGCTCTGATAAAAGGGGGAAAATATGGACTTGGATAAACAAAAAGGGAAGAGTTGACTAACAACACATGGGAAAGAGCATCAGCAGGCTAAGGAGGGAGGGAGGACTGCAGAAGGAGTCAACCTGCTGACATGCCGACCACCTCGGCCTTCTAAACTGTGAGGCACTAAGGTCTTGTTGCCCATGCCGCCGCACTATGGTGGGCCTACTAAACTAACACTACTCTCAGCCTTCCAGAAGACTGTCCTAAATGATTGAACTGTCACTCTCCATGGTAGTCAGCACACACTATACTCCATTGTGAGACACAACTGCCACAGGCCAGCACGTGCCACAGGCCCAACTTGTGGAACGTGCCTCTTTGGCGCAAGGCTTATTTTGAGCTGGTTTTGTTTGGTTTTGCTTTCTATTTTCTGTTTTTAAGAAATTGTACATACATACAGGGGTCACTTCGAAAATTTCCATGGGAGACATTTACATCTGCGAGTGATTTACTGTGAGTGGGGGCAGTGTGTGTGTGTGTGTGTGTGTGTGTGTGTGTGTGTGTGACCTTTATACCATCGAGAGCAACCCTGAATGACCAGAGATGCTTACCACAGAAGTCTGTTCTACTTAAATCTATAGTACAAAATGTACCCTGGTTTCTTGGTATTTTCCCTGGTTGGTTTATCTCAACTGGACTTACTTCGAGCCCACCCTGCTTTCATTCTTCTCAGGCTTAGAGAAGAGAGTGTTAAAGCCTCAGGTCTAAGATAACACACCGAGATCTCTCCGGAGATCAGCTCTTCTCTGAGCTGTCTCACATCTGTACAGGAAGTAGACCGAGCTGGCATTAAACTTGTGTTTGTTTTTCTCTTTGTTAGCCTGCCTCCAGCGACAAAGGTCTGTCCCCGCTAAGAATGGAGTAGACAGAAACATCACACATCCTTTCTCCCCTACCACATATAACTGATACGCGTGCCCAGGACACCTTTGACTGTGTGACATAGGAGAATCCTTCCCGGGTTTGCCTGGTAGGAAATATGAGCGAGCAAAGCCACCTTTCTGTTTAAATCCAACCAGAGGTGGCATGTTCTTAGAAACTCAAGTTTCCACCATCATGCAGGTGCTGTTGTAAGGATTTATTAGTCTAAACTATACCGATACCCTGTCTCTCTTCTGTGGGAAGTTGAACACCTCTTACGTGCCCTTGACTTTGCTAAAGCCAATGGAAACCAATACTTAATTAATCCTCAGTTTGAAGTTCCTTGGCCCGTGTTGGTTACCATCGAGGGACACTCCCTTGGCTACTAAAGAAACCTCCATATGGTGGTGGTCCAGCTGGCAACCATGAACTGAAATCCATTGTACTGTCTATGCTTAGGATAACAATTTTGGTGGAATTTTGGATTTATATAGCAGACCCCACAAGGTTTGTCTAGAATAGATAGAAAAGTTCAGCTTTAACTAGGTCAATATTTTCCTTACTTTGTGTTCAGCCTGTGGTCTAACAACTAACAGGTCCTCTTTGCAGCCTTGCCAGGAATTAATCTAAATTTATATTTTCCAAAAGATACTACTTGAAAGAGAATGACTTTGAATATCTACATTTGTGTATTTATTTTATGTGTATGTGTGTTCACCTAGATATATGTGCCCTATGGGCATGAAGCAACCTATAGAGGTCAGAAGGGAGTGTTGGATTCCCTAACCTTCTCAAAACGGAAGTTTCTTCTTCTACACCCAGAAACTCATTTTCTTCCCTGTGGCAAACTTAGTGGATCGAAGGACACTATGACAATGGTAAAGATCGAGTGACTGGCAGTGACCTGAGCTTTTAGGTAGATCCTGTCGTGCAGCCTGAGGGGTAAGCACAGATCATCACCTGCTTGTCACCCCCATCCCCACCCCCATTGAATGGCTTGTTCTGGAACGAAGTACTGTCGCCTGTTTCTGTGTGCAGACGAGTGTTCAACATTGCAATGTTTCTCACGAGTGACAAGGACACATGTCTGTGCAAAGAAATTAATGTTCTTGTCACAGCCGACTCCTCTGACATGAACAAGTGGTTCCCATGCCCGTGAGAGCAGAGGTGGCAGATCACAGGGTGGGGGGGGGGGGAAGGGGGCACCCTTAACAGAGGGACCAGGATGTCTCAGCTCCACGCTGCACATGAGGAGAATACAGGCTCTTGCTCTACCCTGACCAGGAAGCAGGGAGAGTCCCTTGCAAAGGATGCTTTTGATCCAAGACAAACAACACAGTCAAAGGCATGCTCCCATCCCCAGACAAGGTAGCTGCTCTGACAAGCATTGCCTGATGGATGAGCTGAGCTCAAAAAGCTTTGTTAGGATCTGTGAATACCTCATGCCTCATGCTGCGCATAGGCTAAGCAAGCAGACCAAGTCACAGCTGCTGTTCACTGTCCACACCACCTCCCTCCCTCTCTCTCTCTCTCTCTCTCTCTCTCTCTGATGTGTGTACGTATGTATGTATGTATGTATGTGTATATGTGTGTGTATGTATGTATGAGTATGCATATGTGTGTATGTCTCTCTGTGTGTATCTCTGTATGTATGTCTGTGTGTGTGTTTGTGTATGTCTGTGTGTGTATGTCTCTGTGTGTGTGCATATATGTATATGTCTCTCTGTGTGTGTATCTCTGTATGTCTCTCTGTGTGTTTGTGTATGTCTGTGTGTATGTCTATCTTTCTCTGTGTGTCTGAATCTCTCTCTCTCTCTCTCTCTCTCTCTCTCTCTCTCTCTCTCTCTCTGTGTGTGTGTGTGTGTGTGTGTGTGTGTGTGTGTGTGTGTACAAATTTAAGCATTGCTCCTCAGTAGTCATCCACCTTGTTTTCTTGAGACACTGTCTCTTTCTAAGACCTAAGATTTTCCAATCAGGTTAGGCTCTCTGTCCAAGTAGCCACAAAGATCTGCCTTTCTATACCTCCCCAGGATTTGGGTTGTGCGTGCTTAGTACCATGTCTGTCTAACCTTAACCTTAACCCTAACCCTAACCCTAACCCTAACCCTAACCCTAACGTCGACCCTAACGCCAACCCTAATACCATCCCTAAGCCTGAGTATCAAAGTCAAGTCTCTCATGCTTATAAGGCAAGTTGTTATCCACTGATCATCTCCCAGGCCCATCTCACTTCCTTTGCTGATATCCCTCACTGTACCCCTCACCCATCCTGGAGGCCTCAGTCTGTGAAAGGCAGAGCAGATCTTATGGAAGGAATTTCTTCTTGCCAGGTTGTGACCTCACACTTTACTACATTGGACCCTATCTGTGCCATGGGGGCTAGTGTGCCTATTATAGTAACAATTCTGTTGTCTGTCTACTGCGAGCCAGGAATCTTGTAACTGGGTCAGTATTAAATCTCCTAACAAACCCATAAGGACTGCTCCACCATCCCTAAACTATACGACCCCAAGCGTGCTTTGGCAACACACACACACACACACACACACACACACACACACACACACCTCACTTGGAACAAAACAGTGGATTAACGGGTTCCTATTAAGAAAAGGCACATGGATTTATGAAGTTTCCCATGTTTTTCTTCAAGAGTAGTTGTGTTGAGATTAAGTTAAAACAAATAAAAACAAAGGAAAAAATGGGCTCCGAGATGAAGCCAGGGTTCTGCTTTGGGTCACAATGCACCTTCTATCCGTGTATTGAGCAAATGAGATAGGCACCCAGGAAGGGAAGCAGCAGCTCCCACCTGGACAGTGCTCACTTCCTCTTAGACTTGGCTTCCCTTCCCCTTGCAGCTCTGTACAAACTCCAGGGCTAAGAGGCCCTGCTTCCAGGGGGTCTCAGTTGTTTCTAAGAGGCATTGCCCATACATTCTGAAGTCCCCAAAAGAGACTACAAAAGAGCTGTTGTCATCCTTAGATTCTAATCCGAGACCCTGTGAACATGATCTGTTAATTTTTGCTTTGCTTCTTTTGTTTTTCTTCTTGCCCCAAACTAATTCTGAGTCTGGGAAGATCTGTGAAAGTGGCCAGACATTCCAGGTTCTGTTCCCCATGATGCTCAAGTTGGGAGATGTGGGTGGACTGGGGAGCAAAGCCTACTCTTTACCCTGCCAGTGTTCCTGTTGCTCAATTCACACTGACTCCATGCCCTGCCCCTTGCTCCACACACTAAGCCTCCATAAAATAATCTTTTCACCTAGGTTTCAAATTTACCCCCCTCTTTCTCCTCAAAAGCTTCCCTGGTATGCCCTGATATAGCCCAACCTTTGTTCTGCTAACCCAGCAGCTAGGGAGTACAGAACTTTTCAAAGTTGTCAAATGATTCCTTTGAGGACCACCAGGGCAATACAGCGCTTCCTGGCCCTATCTGAATCACATTCATATGGCACTGTCTGTCCCTGCTCCTCTGGCACCTGAACAGTGGCTATGAAGGTGCAGCTGAATTAGACATGCAGGTGCTGTGTCTACCTCCATTTTAGAGCATTTGAACTCAAAGAAGAAATATATATTTTAATAAA